>NC_056739.1:720533399-720648399 GCF_019279795.1 Protopterus annectens
AGAACAGAAAAATTAATAAATTCTGGAGGAATATCTACAAGGACCCAGCTGAGCACAGTAAGGAAGCTGACTGGATAAAAGAAGTAAAGAAACAATGAACAGTCTCTGATACAGAAAATATGTAGTACAATGAAATAACTCCTCCTGAGTTAGAGATAAAGTACAGAAAGGCTCCTTACTGGAAAACGTCAGATCCAGATACTGTGCCTAACTTTTGCCTAAAGGTACTGACATCTTTGCACCATGATTTAGCCTTGAGTAAAATCTACTTATATATATATACATCTTGAAATGACCCAAGACTGGATAACAATGGGGAAAATTACACTCATATTTAAAAGTGAACCAGCAGATCACCCTAAGAGCTACTGACCAATAACCTGTCTCCAAACACCATATAAGTTGCATACAGGAACATATACAGATAAAGTATTCAGTCATTTAAATAAAAGTTTTGTCATGGCCATAGAAAAGAAGGAGAATAAAACAGATGAGTATGGAATAAAGAATTATCTTTACTTAAGTAAAGACATAATAGAGATCTTTAAAAAGAAGAGGAATCTCAGCATGGCATGGATAGTTTACACAAAAGCATGTCATAGTATTCCACACTCCTGGATTACAGAATGCTTACAGTTATATTACATCCATCAAACACTGAAACATTTAATTGCAATTACTATGAAGAAATGGCAAACCACTTTATACTTGAACCATAAAAAAGGACAAATGGTTATCCAAGGTGTGAAAATCCATTATGGAATATTTCGGGTAATTCTTTGTCACCATTACTGTTTTATCTTGCTCTCAGTCCATGTAGCTGTTTATTCAACCATGGTAGGTCATGTATTCAATCTGACTCCAAGAAAATCTAGTCAAGGGATATCTCATCTCTTTTGTGGAAGATCTAAAATTGTGTACCTTACCAGATAAACACATGGAAGAGTATCTACAAGTTGTTACAAGCTTCTCAGACAACATAGGAAAGTGATTTAATCTTGACAAATGTACAAAAGCAACATTTGAAAGAGGAAAGTTGAAGAAATGAGGAAAAATAAAACTTAGGAAGGAAAGTGATATGAAGAAGGAGCAGCAATACAACATGAAAACATGACGACAAAGCTCAGTAAAGCATACTTTAGAAGACTAAAATTAATACTGAAAGCTCCTTTGACATCTAGGAATAAAGCTCAAGCTATACATCAACTTGCCCTTCCTCTTTTAACTTATAGTTTAGGGATGATTGACTGGCCACAAAATAGCTGGCTAAGCTTAATAGGAAAACAAGAAAATTGCTTCATGCCCATCAAATGGTATACAAGAACCAGTGTTTGCCAAGGTTCTGTATCTCTCTTGGTCTGAAGGAGGCATGGGCCCCTTGAAATTGACCACACATATAGGTCTGTGATTGTGGGACTACATACATATTGATTGACATCATCAGATCCAAACATAATGAAAGGTCTAAGTGACCTAACTTTTGACCAACTTGCTGTCCTTCTATATTGCACAGCTTACAAATAAAGGGATTGTGTCTATATTGTGGGAAGTCAGTGTCTCCCTTTAATCAGCCCCATTAGGCCAATATTTTAATATAATGCCCCCTTTGGCATGTATCTGTCCAGACACATCCAACAACTGGAACACCCATATAGATACCTTACTAAAAGGATACAAGGCCTAAACAACATGTCCTACATGGTCCGGCACAAACCCCTGTCACTATACTCAGTATCCTACAGACTACTAAGAGGTGACCTGTGTCTGTCATACAGGACATCCTCAAACCCATTATTGATGGATTTGCTGCACATCAGCAAGTCAAATGGCATCAGAATTGCTTTGTCTATGGCATCCAATCCTCTTCTGCAACATCACAGAACAGTTTGGATGGAGAGGCATATCATGCAGAGGATACCACTGTTGTGGAACAGACTCCGCAGCCATATAAAATGAAGTTCATCCATGTCTATATTCAAATGCAACTTAGGTCTATGGATGGGAAACAGAAAATTTAGCAGGGGACTTTCCCCTGTACTACTAATGGACAACTCCTAAATGCTTTATCCCACGCAGGGGCTTCCTTCAAATTATTTATAGTATGATACCAGTTATTCTCATTAGCAGTAATATATAATTATCGATTATGGGATGGGTAAGGTCAATCCATAACAAGATGAGATAGGTTATTTCAAACATAAAAAGGGAAACTGGCTAGGCTTAAAATGGCCTGCAAGGGCAGCTAACCTA
Source organism: Protopterus annectens (assembly GCF_019279795.1). NCBI lineage: Eukaryota > Metazoa > Chordata > Ceratodontiformes > Protopteridae > Protopterus > Protopterus annectens. The sequence continues at coordinate 720,535,650 of NC_056739.1, forward strand.
ATACTCACTTATGAATTTATGAACCTATGAACAAAATACATGTAAGATGACCTTTTTGCTTAGGTAAGTAGAAACCATTAAGAAATAGACAGGCATGGAAATCCAGCCAAATCTAAATAAAAACCAGATGACAACAGAAAGTGCAAAAAAAAAAAAAGAATACAAAGAATGAGATCAGGAAAAAAGAAAATATTAATGGAAAGACAACAATTATAGCAAGAAGTACAGAGATGTGCTGGAACAGCTGCATGTTGACCAAGACTTGTTGTGTGAGAAGCTCAGGTGAGGTGAATTTCAAGGTAGCAACTTGAAATGTCAGGACATGCTAGAGCAATTTGCAAAACCCAGAGACTGAACGGCCAAAATATAAGACTTACATATAATAAGTCTGAGATGACATTTCTTGGAATATTCCTTTTTCTCCAAGGTATTTCAATCTCAGAGTTGGTATATATAAGCTCAGGGGTACAGTGGGGGGGGGGCTTGTTCATAGGTTCATAGGTTGGTACTAGGCTGTCAGCCCTAGGGCCTATACAAGCCTAGCCATAACAATTCCCTGGCTATTTCTTCCCACATTATTTACTTTCCTGGACCCCTGTCTAGAAGGGCGACTGACGTGATCCCTGGAGTGAATTTCTTTTCTCCCATCCAATCATCAAGGTTCCTCTTGAAGAGGTCCAAAGAGGCACTCTGCTTTACATGTATGGGCAATCTATTCCAGAGTCTGGGGAGTCTCTGGGTCAGGAACCTATCCCTCCAGCATGTTTTGTTTATTGTGATGACAAGGTTTAGATCCCTGGAGCGTGTAGCTCTGAGGGATTGGGATTTCTTTAAGTGTAGCATGTCCAACAGCTCTGGGTTTGACATGGCCTTGTATGTTAAGCAGAGATCGCCTCTGAGTAGACGATATGCGACAGAGTATAGCTGGAGTTTTTTAAGGCGGTCAGCGTATGGCATCTGCTTTAGGCCTGTGATTCTTTTAGTGAGGTATTTCTGTGGCCTTTCCAGTTGTTGCAGATGTCTTGAAAGGTACATACCAAATGGGGCGTTGTATTCTATAATGGGTCTAATGAGGGATGAGTACAGTGGGACAATGACCTCCTTTTTTCTGGATGAAAAGCCCTTCATGATGAGGTGTGCCACATAGAAGGATTTCCTGACTGTTGTGGCGATGTGGTTATCGAAGGTGAGACCACTGTCCACCTGTGTCCCTAAGTCTCTTATCACACTTTCTGTGTTTAGTGTACTGCCACCTATATGGTAATTCATGGATACATGTTTTTTCCCAAATGGGATAACAATACATTTCTTGGCATTGAGCTTGAGCCCATGGCTCTGGCACCAAGCATCTGTTTCTGTAAGGCCCTTTTGTAGAGTATCCACATCATTTTGGGATTCAATAATGGCTCCCAGTTTGCAGTCATCTGCAAACTTTGTTAGCCAGAGTCCCTTAGTGTTGACCTGTACTTCAGAGAAGTAGATGCCAAACAAGAGCGGCCCCAGGACTGAACCCTGAGGTACTCCACTTGTCACTTGTCTGGAGCTGGATTTGGAGTCAGCTACGTTTACAGTGTGGGTTCTATCAGTAAGCCATTTAGCAACCCATTGGGTGACATAGGGATTAATGCCCAACTTAGTAAGTTTATCTATGATTCCAGAGTGGGGGATGGTGTCAAAGGCCTTGGCAAGGTCTAGATAGGCTGTGTGGACCACCTTACCCTTGTCCATGGCTCTGGAGACTGATTCAAAGAAGTCAATCAGGTTCAGGAGACAAGATCGGCCCTTCACAAACCCAAACTGGGTGGGGTCCAGTGTTTGAAGGTTGCCAATGTCTTTGTTTATAAGTTCCATGATAATACGCTCCATGGCCTTGCAGATAAGGCTTGTCAGACTGATGGGACGGTAGTTTCCGGGATCCAAGGTGGATCCCCTTGTGGATTGGGATAACTGTAGCTCTGCCACTCAGTGGGCACGAAACCTGAGGTGAGGCTATGATTAAACATGACACTTAGGTGAGGTGCCAGTTCATATTGTAGTTCATGTAGTACACAGCCCGGGATGTTATCTGGTCCCATGGATGCTGTATTCTTGGCTTTAGAGAGTGCGTTTTGTACCTGTGTGGCCGTTATTACTGGAATTTGGCAATCTTCCGGTATTGAGATGGGCCATTTAGGGGTGAGAGGGGGTGAAGTTGGCACTGAATCGATCTGCCAGGATATTGGCAATATCCTTCGGATCAGTATATTTAATGCCATTCTGTTTTAGCTCAGAGCAGATTGAGCATTGCCATTTAGATTCTTGACATAGTTATAGAATGCTTTGTGGTTGTCTTTGGAATCTTTGGCAATTTTATTTTCATAACTAGCTTTGGAGGATTTTATGAGGCATCTCAGTTTCTTACTGAGGCTAGTAAGGGAGTTTTTTGCATCCTGGGATTTTCCTCTTTTCTGCAAAAGTTTCTTCCTTTTGTTGTAAAGTTTGTTTATGGCAGGGGACCACCAGATTGGCTTCCTTTTCTTGGATGAGAACATTTTGGTTCTATTTGGGATGGCACGATTTATGCATGAGTGGATGTGCTCGTACAGTGCCTTAGTGTAGGATTCAGCAGTTGAACTTTCAGTTCCCGTCTGCATGGGTGTCATGAAGTTTGTCACTTCTGAAGTTGGCTTTGGAGAAGTTTTTTATGGTGGTTTCTTTACTGGAGGGTGGGGGTGGGATGTGGATGTTAAGGGTGATTAGCTTATGGTCAGACCTGACTAATGAGGGGGTAACCATAGGTATGGAGCATTGATTTCCCATGTTGGTAATGACCAGGTCTAGGATATTGGAGCCCCTGGTGGGACTATGGATTAGTTGATCCAGGGCGTTGGAATTTATGAATTCCAAGAACCGTTGCGCAAAGGTGTTGGGACATGAGTAGTTTTCCCAGTTAATGGCAGGGTAGTTAAAATCACCCAGTATTAGGGTGTTTGGTTCTATCTTAATATTTTCCAGTATGTTTAGAAAGGTGTAGTGAGAATCTTGGGGTATGGTGGGGGATCTGTAGCAAGCTACAGTTTGGATTGCAGTCTTACCTAGTGTTAGTTGCACTTGGAGAATTTCAGACACATTGTGTTGGCCAACTAGCCTGGTGGTGTGAATATCCTTGGTGAATATTGACACTCCTCCACCTTTAGTGTTTCAGTCCTGGTTTGGTGGCCGAAAAGTGTGGTAAGAGTTGTAGCCTGGTATTGCAGGGGTGCTCTCTGGAGCCTTGAACCAGGTCTCAGTTACTGCACAGATATCGATGTTCTCCATTTTTAGGAGTGCCTCGAGAGAGTGCATTTTGAGGTTTAGACTTCTAGAATTGAGTAGCATTACCTTCAGATTTTGCATGCTTGTACCTGTTACGGTGGTGGTTTTGTCCTTTGAAGTTTGCCTAAACAAAGGCACTATTGTCCGTCATGCAAAAAGAAGTTTTAAGAAGAAGAGCAGTTTTCAAGATTTGCTCTTCATTGGGTTTTTGGTCGTTCTTTTTCAGCTTTTTGGGACTCAGCTTTTTGAGTGCCAACACTTCAATAGGGCACTGATTTTAAACCAAAAGATAAAAGGTTAATATTGGAAGCCCAAAACAGGGGAATACATACTAGATGGTTCACCAAATCAATAGAAAAGTTAGGAGATACAGACGAATGCAGATTTTGAGGTACATAACTAGAAAGAGCTGCACATCTTGTTGCAGGGTGCAGTACAAGTGGCTGAAGATTTGTATACTAAAATTTATTTATTTATTTATTTATTTATTTATTTTACATTTGTTAACCGGGAAAGTCCGACTGGATACAGGTTCATTTTCAGCGGAGGCCTGGGGAGAAAAGCTCCAAATGTACAAAAACAAGTGTAAATACAGTGAAATTATTACAGTGACTTATCACAAAACCGAGATTTGTTTAACGATATGTACACACAGGTACACGTTCTTCTCACATACACACAGCAAAGGCTGGAAGCAAGTAGCTGAGAAAGAAATAGTTGAAGATTTCATCTGAAAAAGGAAAACACATATATTAAGGTGGTTATCATACATGGTGTAGTGTTAATTTTAAATCTTTCCAGTAGTTGGGTGATACACAGAATTTTAAACAGAGAGTCAGAGTTTTATTCTTATAATGAGGTTCTCATTTATGAAATATGTTTGAGTGGACATAGCAATGTGGCAAGGTTGTTACCCTGTGACTTTGTAAACATTACAACATTACAGGCAGCTGTGAAACATTGGAAACATGAACCCCAGAGGATTGTTGAAAAGGACAGTTATGATTAGGTGAGATCATCCTATACCAGCAGCTGAGAAGGTAGACTCAACTACATTGATAACGTTGTTCAAGAAAAAAGACAGAAATAGCCTTGGTTATTGAAATCCCTACACCCAGTGTCTTATGAACTGAAAGACATAAACTTCTAAAGCATCAAGGCTTGCAAGTATTAACTAGAGCAATATGAATAAGGATACACAGATAGTTCCAGTTGCCGTAGGAGCAAATGGGCTAATAAAAAAGGATATTAAACATGTCTTAATATACTACTGATAAAAGTAACCCCTTATGAATTGTAAAAAAAGAGGCAATTCTGAGTACATCACAACTGCTGAAAAGAGCACTCATATCAAATGTCAAAGGCTGAAGCAAAACTGATTTTATGAACTTGAATTATGCCCTGACTTAGGAATGAGGTCCATTTCCATCAAGGTATGTAAAACCCTAAGCATTTGGAGAAATTAAACTAATACAGTGATGGGTATTAAGGGTCCTTGTAGCTTCTCTAGTCCTAGCACCAGAGAGACAGCTTGTAGTAATTTTATCCTTGTCCAGCCTGCTGAGGACAGTGTCAGTGTGACTAACCATGGAATCACCAATAGCAACAGCCTTGTGATTATCTGCAGGCCTATGGGTCCTTAGGAGAACAAGTTTGCAGTGCTGATGAATGATTTATAACAGAGGTATGTGCTGGACTAGGTGTGAATAGCATTATATATAAGTGCTTAGGTGACTGAAGTTTGCTACATGTGTATAGGGAAGGGTTAGGCAGAGATTTATAACAGCCACACATGTTAACAGGGTAGTATGCTGCTGTTTACTGACACTAGGTTGTTGAGATAAACTTGCAAACTAAGTATTTACATCTCTCACATTTGGAATCAGAGTAATCCAGTAGTAAAGAATTCTTAGTAAATGTTAGGCAGTTATTGCACTACTACAAGACTCCTAGGACTAGCATTCTGGCAAGAAAAGATGTATAAGAAGTCTGTGATTCCATGATGATAGCAGGACTACTGGTTTTACTAAATGTTTTATTTGAGAAATTAAAAAAGAGTTATGAAATAAGAAAACAGTAGTGATTTCCTTATTGTCTACTCCTTAGCTAGTGCTAGTTTCACTGTAGTTGTATGTTGGTAGGAAATAATGTCCTTCTGTTCCTTTTACGTACCATATATTACATAAGGAGTGGGCAACACAACACTTACTGAGTTTAAAGGTGCAACATGGACAGAATCGGGGAGAAGGTTTGGCATAATGGTTAAGGTCTTTACCTAATAGACACAAAGTACAGGGTTTGAGTCTAACCTCTAGTTATTGGTTAGGCTTATAACAGTCCACAGACTGACAGCCTAGTCTTTACCTTTGAACCTATGAACAAAATGGTTACAGAGCAGATTTGTCTGGCAGATCACAGATGAAACTTTTCCCATTTTGCTTTCCTTAGATAAAAATGACACTTCTCAACTCCTTTCACAAGTTAGAGTTAATGATGATGCAATTAAAGAATGCAACACAATCTTTAGCCTATTATAATCAACAACATTGTAATACCCTAAGGGAAAAAAAAACAAAAACAAATTTAAAGTAAAACAAAAAAAGAAAAATACAGAAAAATTGTCTGATAGTCCTTAACCATTGTTCTCAACTTTCCATCACCAAAATGTGGAACACTACCACTTACAATTTGGAACAAATGGATAAAATGTGTAACGCTTACTACTAACTTATGAAAAACTTCAAGTAGGAATCTTAAAGGATGGTCAGAATGAGTTGCTTGATACTTATACAAAGTTCTTTTGCTGAATTTGTATGATTCAGTATCATTTGATGTGACTATCAGTTAAAAGTTTCTTGCCATTGTGGCTGATAAGAAAGGAATGGTAGAGGTCATGGGAACTGATTCTGATACCTACATTTGGAAAGGAAAGAATTATGAAAACTGGTCAAGGTGGGGAGGCTACATCCTTTCACACAGGTGCTGGGCTTCATCAGATCAGGTGACCGAGGGAGTAGACCATTGTAGATGTTGCAAAAAATGTGTATGACTGTGTGAAGGACATAGTGTTAGTGATGAGAAGGAAACTTAGTGAACAAAATACTGTTTATAATAAACTCACATCAACTGCTGTTATGTGAGAGTAGGCAGTCTGTGTTAAATTGAATTAAAATTACAAAGCGCCAACTAGGTAAGGAAACTAAGTGAAAAGAAGATAACAAAGATCTAAAAACGTGCAAACAATAGCAGCATATACACATTTATCTATATGCAAAGTCCCATAATCTAACAAGATGAAAAATAAAACAGGATAGAAGGAATATATATACTGGGGAGGGACATGACATATTGGTAGTTATTAAGTTAGAGAGAGGGAATGAGTATAAGAACAAATATGGTGTACAGACTGCAAAGAATAAAGTTGTTAGACAGCAAACTGTGCAAACATTAGATCATCTCAGATGTTCAAGGCGGTCTAGATATTAGGATTGCACAGGGTGGCATTACTTCCTTAAGGTAGGTGAGAAAAATTGGTGTGGAGTGTAGGAGTCGTCCTCCTGTGCACCTAGCAGATTAAGTGATGTCTGTGGTCACGCAGGCAGTAGCAACGTGAGTACTTCTTGGGCAGAAACAGGGTCATTCAGGAAAGTACTCCTATGAGAATCCTGAAAATAGCAATCAGTACTTGATGAATGCTCAAAATGTCCAGAGTTCCTGCATGGGTGGAACTTATTATGTTTCCTCTGTTTATCCATACTGCATCACTGTACAGTACAAGGAGAGTCCAAACTGGGAATTCACTCATCAGATCTGTGCATGTTGGAATGAGGCACTCCATATAAATCCTGGCTAGGCAGTAGACAATAGTTCCAGCGAATATGTTCTTATAAAAAGGCCCTTGTTACTCCCAGGTGAATGGTTGGTAGTAGTAGTAGTAGTAGTAGTAGTAGTAGTGGTAGCAGTAGTAGTAGTAGCAGTAGTAGTAGCAGTAGTAGTAGTAGCAGTAGTAGTAGTAGTAGTAGTGGTAGCAGTAGTAGTAGTAGCAGTAGTAGCAGTAGTAGTAGCAGTAGCAGTAGTAGCAGTAGTAGCAGCAGTAGTAGCAGTAGTAGCAGTAGTAGCAGTAGTAGTAGTAGCAGTAGTAGCAGCAGCAGCAGTAGTAGCAGTAGTAGTAGCAGTAGTAGCAGTAGTAGTAGTAGTAGTCGCCCTGAGGTTTAAGAAGTCTAATGCAGTACTGACGTCTGACGGAAATAGCCTCATTTAATTTAAGATAAAATAAATGGCACTAAAACAAAAACAGAATACATGAAGCAATGCAATTATGCAACTATAATCCAAGAAATTTAAAATGGTTACAGGGCAATTTTATATAAGAGCTGTCATAGACTAAACCTTATCCTACGCTGCTTACGTTAAATAAAAAATGCTACTTCTCAGCTCCTCCTACAATTCAGAGGGTTTAGTTCTCATTGGGCAAGTACATGTATGATACTTTTGATCTATATCCAGATGCCCTCATCCTCACAAGCATAGAATAGAATCTGTCACCAAACTTCCTTAGTCATTCATAACTTGCTTTGTCATAAGCCTATTGGTTCTGTAGAATTAACCCATTGGATTCTTTCATGCATCCTGTTCACATCAATTAATGCTGACAATTTCCTGCTCCAAAGCAAAGAATGTTACTCTATCAAAAAAGTAAGCATCATGCGGCTCAATTGATTTCTGTATTAATACAGTTTAAACTCAAAGGAACATAAATTACTGTTTATCTCTTGATATATAACTCTTATAAAAGTTATGAATAAACGCTCATTGTATAATTTTTATCTTTTTCATCAATTATTTTATTCTCTGGAGATATCCACCCCACCACAGATCTATGCATAAATAAAACTATTTTTGTTCAATATGACAACATTTTGTTAACTTTTAAAAGTTTGAAACTGATACATATTAATATAAGATGAATTAATAAAATATATTCATATTGTACCTTTCTGACCTTCCAGATATTGTTTTTTTCCATGAAACTTTGTTCAGGAAAGACATTCTGTACTCAGAAATTACTCTACTTAGGTATGACATTCTGTGCTCTTTTAAGAAACACAAAATAAATGCTGGTTGTGTTATTTTTTTTTTATCTGACACTGAAGTCGCCTACTCTTTTAAACAGGAATTAATTTCATTCCAGTTAAGCAACAAGTCCAAATTTACTCTTTGTTGCTTGTATTCGTGTTTTCCTGATTTTCAGTGTTTATTGACTGAATGGGCTTACAATGTAAAATATGCAAACTTTGCATGTAAGCATATTCTCTATTTTTTTTTGGGGGGGGGCAGAAGAGCAAAAGTAGACTAGTTGCTCAGAAGAGTTAAGTGTTTTCTTTTTTGCTCAAAATGTTTTATTGAAAAATATAAGTCGATAAAAACATTAAAACATTACATATGAAATTTACATTAAATCAAACATATATTTCATTAATAATAAAAAACAGTAACATCAACTATTTACAAGGCATCTACATATACAAGAAAATATATTGTGTGCATTCATTCTATTAGTTTATGGTTCTTTAGTGATTACTTGTTTGTTTATTTAACAGATTCTTGAGTTTCATCCATGAATTAAGTGAAAAGGTTGTTCTAGTGCTTTTTTCTTTAATTGATATAATCTCTAGTTGTGAGGTTTTGGTTGCAATATTTAAAAATTCTTTCATTGAAGGAGTTGAGACACTTTCTAATTTTTTGTGATCACTTTACTTGTGAATGACAAAGGACTCCAAAGAAGAGAGTAACCATTTCTGTTAACACATGAAGGTATTGGAGTATTAAATAAAATTAACAAATTGTTAACATAAAATAATGAGTGAATAATGCTTGTAGGAAGATGTTAACATCTTTCCAAAATGGTGTGATTACATTACAATCACAAATCAAATGTAGCCAATAGGCTTTAATATTCGATCCACATCTCCAGCAATTAACTTTATTGTTAAACATTAATTCAATCTTATGAGGTGTAATAAAACTTTTACGTACAAATTTCCAAGAGAATACTTTCCATTATAAATTCATTGTGGTTTGAGCTGAAAATGAAAATATCATGTTTTTTCTCACTGTTACTAGGGTGATATTTATTATTAGCTATAAAATAATCCCCATAATTATTTTTGCAATAATCTGTCTTTCAATATCCGCTTCTAACCTATTATATGCATCTTATCCCTCGAGGCACCATTTTTAAATCCCCACTTCTGATCCTGGCTGTGGTGTGTCCTCTAGCTTGCACACTTTTTTTACATTCCTGCCAGTGTCATTTCTCTCCCAGTGATCGTCTCCTGCTGGCCAAAAATTACAGAAACTTTAAATACATTTTACTGTCTCATCCTCAGTGCAGGAAAATAGCCTACTCCTCCCCCTGTACTGTTCTGATTTAAAGGAATCAAGAAAAGTTTAAAAACTTTTTTACATTCCTGCCAGAGTAATTTCTCCCCCAGCGATAATCTCCTGCTGGCCAAAAGTTACAGGAACTTTAAATACATTTTATTGCCTTATCCCCAGCACAGGAAAAGAGCCTACTCCTCCTCCTGTGCTGTTTTGATTTAAAGGAAGCAAGAAAAGTGTTAAAAAGTATGTGCACTCTACTCTTCACCTCCTACAGTTTTAACTTATGTACCGCCTAATTCCTGATCCCGCGGTGGTGGTGCTGCAGTAGCGTTGTCACCTCACAGTAAGACGTTGTCCCGTTTGATTCTCAGCTAGAGCGTCTTCTGAGTGGAGACATGCGTGAATGGGCGTACCTTTGTTGAAGGTTGTGCATCAGGCCTGGCAGGCCGGTACGTAAAAATCAACTGCCAATCATTAGTGGACTGGAGTTCCGCTGTGGCGACCCCTAACCAGGAAAAAGCCGAAAGACACAAACAAACCGCCTAATTCGTGATAAGTGATTTCAGTGCTTGCTCCTTGCCAGAAGCCATACTCTTCTACTCTGTATCCCCTATATCTATCAGCAGTCTAGCCCTTAGACTCTCCCCCCTCTGTTTCTTATCTTTTCTTTTTCCTTTTTCATTCAGTCTCATGGTCTCCCATTGTGGTATCACTGTTGCTATTACAGGAATTGGCCACTAGATGGCAATCTAAGACCACTATTGATTTGTCTTCTTTTCTCCATTGAGAAAAAAAAGACCTTCTCCTAGATATTCTTCTGCTCCTTACTCCACTCTGCACATCCTCATTCTCTCTGAACCACTCTATCCTTTCTCCCCTTCCATCACTAAACAGTCCCTTACTCCCTTGAATACCTTACCTTGGAACTTACTTACTTACCACTTTCACTGATTGTTTTCCTCTTTTCCTTTCTTCTTCCTTTCCTTTTTAGCTCTACCCACTCTGTTCGCCTTATGGGCTCACTCCGCTCCCCTACCCTACCCCAATTCCCAACCACCCCCACTGTAACTACACTTATACTACCCTCATACCTCTCAACTGTAGAAATTTTCACAGAAAGTCCAGATATTTGCCTCATATTTTTGGTGTGGCCCTTCTAAAATCTGTACTTTTCTGGCAAATAGCAGAGGATTGAAGTCATTAAATAATGACAAACATTTGAATTTAAGACTACACACCTTCAAAAAAAACGCATGCTAATGCAAAACCTATTATTCTATCAACTGTCTAAGTTTATAACAGTAATATTTAAAATCTGTCCCTATTTGTCCCCCCATCATTTTAGGCTTTGTCCAGATTTTTTGCTCTAAGAGGTTAAGAGATATGACTACCCTAACCACTCCCACTACCTCATTACCCAGCCTAAACATACCCATAATTCCATTCATCTATACCCCCAATAAATTAAAGCTATACTCCAACAAATCACAAATAGCAACCTTCAATCCTCATTAAACTATATCGCCACCAACCCATAACTTATCTCGTCACCAACCAATTAACGTTTTTCAATCCTTAATCACCTAAACCTACCATCTTATCTTATAAGATGACACTTAAACCTCTACCTCTACTCATAAAATAGTATTCCTACTCACCTTAACTTCACTAAACTATCTCACCCAACTTACCAATTCTAACCACTCCCCCTCATTCCACACCACTATATCATCCCAAACAAAACACAATAACACTACTACCCTATCTCCTCACCTTTACACCCTAAATACCCTATACTCTTTCCTTATAGACTCCTACTTAACACTAAACCCAATGCTCCCAATTACAATACCTTTAACTCCACAAAACTCATAACCCATACATTACACCCCAAATTCACCAAACATCTCCTCCAATATCTCATCTCTATCCTTCTCTATGAGGATATCCATCCAAACTCAGGCCCCCTCTACCAAAGAAAGCCAAGACCCACAAACCCATCCCCCAAAACAAAATTCAAACCCCTCCACTTCTCAGCTCTGAATTCTCAGAGCCTATGTAACAAAATCCCAAACCTTCAAACCTGACTTCTACATAATCAGCCTGATATTCACTCCATCTCAGAAATTTGGCTTAAGCCCCACATAAAAGACTTGGATTTAATACCACCCAACTACCGTATACTAAGAAATGACAGGACACAAAAAAGGTAGTGACGTAGCACTACTTTACTCACCATCCCTTTCAGTTACCCCATACACCAAACCCTTCCCTAAATTCGGCAAGGCAGAAACAGTACCAGCCCTACTCCACCTAAATAAGCATAAACCAATATTTGTTCTCTCCCTCTATATTCCCCCTGGAGATAATATCTCATCCCTTGAGCAAATTCTCTCCTGGGTCTCCTCCAATATTAACCATGAAACCATAATACTGGGTGATCTTAACATAAACTGGGACATGATACAGTCCCCCACTAACTCTCTCAATATTAACTTATACAAATATACACAATTAATCAACTCCACCACCAGGCTGGCTAAGAACTTCAATACTGGAAGTATCATAGACTGGATCCTGGTATCCCATCCTCACTATATCTCAGACAGTGGCATTCTCCCAGACCCACTAGCAGACCACTTCCCCACTTTTGCCCATCACCTCCCCTCCTCTATGCAACTGACTCACTCCTACAACTCTATTTGCTGCTTAAAAAACTTCCATCCTGAAACTTTCACCAACACACTAAAAAACACAAACTGGAACCCAATAATAACCCTTCCTTTAGACAATGCTCTTTCCTACTTCTACACCACTTTCATTGATCTACTCAACTTATTTGCCCCACTAAAAACTAAACATATAAAAAGTAACTCCGTACCCTGGCTAACCAAAAACACTTTAGCCACCATGCATCTACGCAACAAAGCCTGGACATGATACCTCAAAAATAAAACCCCTGTCACCCTCACTGAATGTAAAACATTATGAAACAAAGTCAAAAAACTTATAGCCTCTGACTGCAAAGTGATTTCACTACCCTCCAAACTAACCACAATACCAATCCCAAGTTATTTTGGAAAGGAATTTCATCTCTCCTCAACCCTGGTAAAACAGTGAACTCTAGCCCCAACCCAGATGCAACGGACCTGGAATTAACAACCCAATTTAACTCCTTTTTCATTTTCTCCATCAGCAAACTAACATCATCCTTCACCCACAATTCAGTAGCCTCTCATCTACCCTTACCCACCCCTATCTCCCCTGACCACCCCTGTCCTCAACCACCACCTTTCTTATTCAAACGCATCTCCACATCTAATGTAAAAAACTTCTCCTAAAATTAAAGACTGATTCCAATGCCCCTGACAAAATCCCCTCCTACTTCCTAAAGACAGCAACAGAAGAAACAGCCTTCCCTGTCAGTATACTAATTAATCAGTCCATCATAGAGTGCCAAGTCCCCCAACTCTGAAGAAAGCCTTTATCATTCCCCTCCACAAAGGTGGCAGTAATAATAACATCACTAACTTCCACCCCATAGCCATTCTATCCCATTTTGAAGCTTTTTGAAAAGTCTATACACCAACGACTCTTACTCTAGCTCATAAATAATCACCTTCTTATTCCCTCACAATATGGCTTTAGAACAGGTCATAGTACCTCCATTGCCCTTCTCTCCTTTCTAGAAACAATCAACAAAGCCTGTGATTCTGGTCATTTCACATCCACTCTTCTCCTTAACTTCTCTAAGGCATTTGGCACCATTTCACATAGCTTGTTTCTAACCAAACTCTCTAAACTTAACCTACCCCCTTCCTCTACCGAGTGGTTCTCAATCTGTCTCACAAACAGACAACAGGCAGTAAAATGGAAATAAGCTACCTCACCCATCCTTAATATATCCACAGGCATCCCACAAGGTTCCATTCTAGGCCCCTACTATTTAACATATTTATTAACAATTTTTACCAAGCCATCCCAAACTCAAGCCTTGTTCAATATGCATTTGATTCCACTATAATCTGTTCCTCCCCTCCATCACAAGTCTTAACAATCTTACACAAGCCGCATTCTCTTCTACTGAGCAGTGGATGCTAGACAATCATCTGGCCCTTAACGTAACCAAAACAAAACTTATGCTATTCAATGCCTCCAAAACCTCTTCCATAGATAAATAATCATTCATAATCATCAGTAAAAATAATACTCCCCTTGAAGTGGTCTCTAAACCATAATTACTAGGAATAGCCATTGATAATCAATTAAAATTTGACAATCATCTACATGTAAATATCAAAAAACTCATAAAAAACTCAGTATGATTTACCATCATAGTCAATTTAACTCTCCCTCAACCAGGATTACACTAGACAATACATACCTTATCCCTTCCCTATTATATGGTACAACTATCCTCACCAACCTACAATCTTCTCTCAAAACAAAACTCTCATCTTGTTATAACAAAATATCTAAGTTTGCTACAGGCCATAGAGCCTCTTCTCACCACTGCAATTCCCTCCACCAATTAGGTTGACTAGAGTTACCTAACTTACTAACTTATACCCAACCCATCCAAGCACATAATCTCATTCATAACCCATCTCTCTGCCCCTCACTAGCAAACACCTCTGAAATGCACAAACCAGACCAACTACAGAGATCCAATTCCCAAAACCTCATTAAACTACACAAACCCACACATCCAGCTGGGAATCACCTGATGTCCTTCTATCTAGCTAGGCTTTGGAACTCTCTCCCTTCTCCTATCCACACCACTAGCAGTCTCTCCTTGTTCATAAGTTCATGGGTTGGTATTAGGCTATCAGCCATAGGGCCTATACAAGCCTAGCCATAATAATTCCCTGGCTATATCTTCCCACACTATTTACTTCCTTGGACCTCTGTCTAGCAGGGCGACTGACATGATCCCCGGGGTGAATTTCCTTTCTCCCATCCAATTGTCAAAGTTCCTTTTGAAGAGGGCCAAAGAGGCACTCTGCTTGACATGTATGGGTAATCTATTCCAGAGTCTAGGGAGTCTCTGAGTCAGGAACCTATCCCTCCAGCATGTTTTGTTTATTGTGATGACAAGGTTTAGATCCCTGGAGTGTGTGGCTCTGAGGGATTGGGATTTCTTTAAGTGTAGCATGTCCAACAGCTCTAGGTTTGACATGGCCTTTTATGTTAAGCAGAGATCGCCTGTGAGTAGACGATATGCGACAGAGTACAGCTGGAGTTGTTTAAGGCAGTCAGCATAGGGAATCTGCTTTAGACCTGTGATTCTTTTAGGGAGGTATTTCTGCGACCTTTCCAGTTGTTGCAGA
Source organism: Protopterus annectens (assembly GCF_019279795.1). Taxonomy (NCBI): domain Eukaryota; kingdom Metazoa; phylum Chordata; order Ceratodontiformes; family Protopteridae; genus Protopterus; species Protopterus annectens. The sequence continues at coordinate 720,550,658 of NC_056739.1, forward strand.
TGTCTTGAGAGGTATATACCAAATGGGGCATTGTATTCTATAATGGGTCTAATGAGGGATGAGTTCAGTGGGACAATATCCTCCTTTTTTCTGGATGAAAAGCCCTTAGTGATGAGATGTGTCACATAGAAGGATTTCCTGACTGTTGTGGCGATGTGGCTATCGAAGGTGAGACCACTGTCCACCTGTGTTTCTAAGTCTCTTATCACACTTTCAGTGTTTAGTGTACTGCCACCTATATGGTAATTCATGGGTACATGTTTTTTTTCCCAAAGGGGATAACTATACTTTTCTTGGCATTGAGCTTGAGCCCATGGCTCTGGCACCAAGCATCTGTTTCTGTAAGGCCCTTTTGTAGAGTATCCACATCATTTGGGGATTCAATAATGGCTCCCAGTTTGCAGTCATCTGCGAACTTTGTTAGCCAGAATCCCTTAGTGTTGGCCTGTACTTCAGAGAAGTAGATGCCAAACAAGAGTGGTCCCAGAACTGAACCCTGAGGTACTCCACTTGTCACTTGTCTGGAGCTGGATTTGGAGTCGGCTACTTTTACAGTGTGGGTTCTATCAGTAAGCCAGTTAGCAACCCATTGGGTGACGTAGGGATTAATGCCCAGCTTAGTAAGTTTATCTATGATTCCAGAGTGGGGGATGGTGTCAAAGGCCTTGGCAACATCTAGATAGTCTGTGTGAACTACCTTACCCTTGTCCATGGCTCTGGAGACTGATTTGAAGAAGTAAATCAGGTTCAGGAGACAAGATCGGCCCGTCATGAACCCAAACTGGGCTGGGTCCAGGGTTTGAAGGTTGCCAATGTCTTTGTTTATAAGTTCCATGATAATACGCTCCATGGCCTTGCAGATAAGGCTCATCAGACTGATGAGACAGTAGTTTCCAGGATCCAAGGTGGATCCCCCCTGTGGAGTGGGATAACTGTAGCTCTGCGCCACTCAGTAGGCATGAAACCTAAGGTGAGGCTATGATTAAACATGACACTTAGGTGAGGTGCCAGTTCATATTGTAGCTCATGTAGTACACAGCCTGGGATGTCATCTGGTCCCAATGATGCTGTATTCTTAGCTTTGGACAGTCCGTTTTTTACCTGTGTGGCCATTATTACTGGAATTTGGCAATCTTCCGGTAGTTTAAAACCTCTCTGCACTCACACCTTACTTCACAATGGAAATGCTCATGTTCCCATCCTTCCTAATTCTAACTACACTTTCTTGTCAGTTTTTCACCACTGCCTCCTTTAGTTCTTCATCACTAGTGATGTAAATGACCAACGACCAAATGTACCTGATGTAATTCAGAAAAAAAAAAACGTTTTATTTTCTTTTTCTACTTACTTAATCTATGCAATTTTTGTAATTCAACTTTTCTTTGATTTGTTCTTTACTTATACTGCAATGTTTAGGATTTGTTCTTCACTGGCACTGCAATGTATATGATCTGTTCTTTTTTAACACTGAAATGTTTAACTTAAATGTATACTACAGATTTGTACTTTCTGTATTATGTAAATGTATTTGTATTTTTCTGGAGCTTTTCTCCCCAGGACTCCATTGAAAATGGACTATCCTGGAAAACAAACGTCAAATAAATAATAATAAATAAATAAATAAATAATTTTATTTATCTTATAAATTTTAAATAAAAGTCCTTTTTCTGTAAAATTCTGATGTAGCAATAAAATTAAGAGTTCTACAAATTTACGTACGTCTTTTTTAATTGATAAAGCATCAGATTTATTCTCTTCTCTATGTAGAACCTGCAATTCTATATGTCTAACAGCATTTCATTATGTAGGTTAAATTTATTTAAAATATAATCTAGGGTATATAGTTTTTCTTTATTCATGAATTGATACCAGTACATTAATTGCTTGTCTTTAAAGGCATTTATTGTGAATGTATTAAATGTGTTAACATTGCACTGTTTTATGCTATGGGGAATGTCAAGAACAGACAAGCTTTATATTCTGGGTCTCTGTACACAAAATATTTGAAATTAATCATTGTCATGGAAATAAAGGATGAGTTTATCACTGGGCTTTGATGTTCCAAAATAAAATTGTTTAAGATCCAAATAAAATTATTATTAATTAATTTATTATGACATTCATGTTTTCTATGATTAATTTTAAGCAAATACTTTCATGTATGTCTTTCCATTTAGCAGAATAATTCTTGTTTGCCCAAGAAATAATTGTCTTTATAATGCTTGAAGTTGAATATAATTCTATATCAAGCAAATCTATACCACCATATGACCAGCTTCTTAAATGATGATTAAACATTAATCTAGGTTTGTTGTGATACCACAGAGATCTAAGTATCAAAGTATTAAAATCTCTTATGTATTGCTTTGGAATGGGTAGATCTAGTGATTGTATTACATATAGTATTTTTGGTAATATGATCATTTTTATTATTAAATATCTCTCTTCTGTTGTAAATAAAAATGTATTCCATTTATTAATAAGACTTTTAATTTTATATGGACAAGTGGTATAGTTTATGTTAATTATTTATTTCACATTTCTGGTTAATATAATTCCAAGATACTTTATTCTATGATCTTTGACTATATATTTAGAAAAGTCATTCAGCGTGTCAGAGATATTAGTGTTTATACACAAGACTTTTGTTCTATCTTTGTTAAATGAGGCCTGATTTAGATTTAAATTTTTTGATAGACTTAAAAAGGTAATTGAGGGAATTGTTGTTATCTTTCAATGTCAATAAAATAATATCAGCAAATAAAAGTATTTTTGAATTTTGATTATGGTCAAATTGCATTCCTATTATTTCTGTTTTTGATCTTATATAATTAGCTAAAGGTTCCATAACCAATGTAAATAATAAAGGAGACAACAAACAACCTTATTTTGTTACTTTGGTGATCGATTTTGATTGTGAAACATAAGAACCTATTTTTATGTAAGCTAAAGAGTTATCATAAAGATTTTTTATAAGTTGCTGAAAATCTTTTGAAAAATTATATTCCTGCAGTATTAATAAAAAATAATTCCAATTAATTGTATCAAAAGCACTGTTGATGTCTAGACCTACTAAGGTTAGATTATCATTTATATTATTGGTATAATCAGTTGTGGCTATAATTCTTTTAATATTGTCATAAATATTTCTATTTCTTATAAAACCAGTTTGACCATTATGAATTAGATTCAGTAAAAATTGTTGAATTCTATTTGCCAATATAGAGATAAATAATTTGTAATCAACATTTAGTAATGAAACTGGTCTGTAAGAATCACATTCGGTTGGATACTTGTCTAATTTTAAAATGGGTGAAATAAGTGTATACTTCCACAAGGGTAGGACTATTGCTAGGTCTTTTACTATCTGTAGAGTATGGAACAAGATATTTAAAGTATTTTTGGGCATTAATTTATACAGTTCTGGCGGTCTATATTACGACATCGAAACACAGTAACAGCGAATACCAAAAGGCCGGCAAGTATTCAGCGAAATCCATTTTCACGATTAGCTGAAAACTTGTCAGGCAAACAAATACTTGCCCTGCAATGCTACAAAGCTATTTTTACCAAAACCAAACCCACCCATCTCCCCTCACACTCCCGATGTGGGGGCTGTACCCCCCACACACCCCTAACTAAATATACCAAAACCAAGATTGTACTACAGTGGAGAAAAGGGCAAAATTTTGTAGTTGGCCAACTACATCATTGCCTTGCAAGAATTCAGTGAATCATGGAAATGGATTTTGATAACTATGTGTTGGCCTTTTGGTATTCACTGTTACGGCGTTTCCGTCGTTTAAGATCCAAAGACCTACTACTCAGTTCTGGTATTATATCATCATTCCCAAGGGATTTATTAGATTTTAGTTTATTAATCTGATTTGTAAGTTCAGACATCAATACAGGACAATAAAGTGTTTTCAAAGTACAAACACCTTCCTTTCTTTGCCGAAACAGTTCACTTGTATTGACAAAAGGCAGGCTGTGCAACTAGCTGAAGCTTTAAGATTTCTGGGAATAAATTGTCAATGAAGACTGATCCCAATTTAATTTTTATAAAAAAGTTTATGGACCATGGAGATTGCAAACATTTTAGAAATGAAAACAGTGCCCTTGTGGTGAAATAGTGGTTTATTTGGAATAATTATCAGCATTTTGCCAAGTTGAAAATTCTGCAATAAGTGACAATGGTGAAATTGTTAAGTTAAAGAAATAAAGAGGTGGGCATATGTCTAAAATTCAGGAGTTAATAAATGCTATTTTAAAACTTATTGTTACTATTATTGTTATTTTTTGAGAACTGTTTCCATTGATCCAGAGAATAGTTTATTTTGCTGCTTTATAAAGAGGATTTGACATGTTTTTTAGCATCATGAAACAGCTGAAAATCCCTGTCATGACATCATGAAAGGCAGAACCTATAATGCCTCACTACCAAGATTAATGTGTAGGCTACTGTATTTTCATGCTAAATGCAACAGTAGTAGTTTCTTATTTTATAGAAAGATGGATTGCCAACTAGCTCTTGCAAATGGAACACTTCATGTTGAACATTAACATATGATGAAGCAGTAATGACACCACAATGCAAAAAAGAAGCTGCTCCCCTAAGGTGGTAAGTTGTTCTGTTTACCCATAATGCTTTTAAGTTGTATGTAAAACATTATATATGTGGGTATACATAAAAACCGAGTAAACATTGAAACTAAAACATCAGACAATACACTATTATCTTAACTTTTTGCAAAATCACTTGCAACATTATCATGAGGATTATAATGGGAAATTAAATATTTCTATTAGAGACATAGGTGCTAGTCCAGGTATTACTTTCCAATTGCTTATTCACTGGTCCAGGTTATGATCGAATAGGGTCAAGAAAGATCTCTTCTTCACATGGATGTGAAGCCTGTTCCAAAAAAATGAGAATTCTCTGAGACACAAACCTGTCCCTTCAACATGTCCTGTTAATGTTGCAAGCCAAGTTTAAGTCACTAAATCAAGTAGTTCTGTTGCTATTCATTTTGCAAATATGCAAAAGCTCCATCAGAGCAGTATCCAAGGATGCCAGACAAAGATCACCTTTCAATAGTCTATATGATACAGAGTATAGGGATAGAGTTTTGAGACAATCTGCATTTGACATGTTTTTAATGCCCTAGACTCTTTTTGTGAGGAACCATTCCATTTGTTGAATGTGCCTGTTCTGGTATATACTGAAGGGGACATTATAGTCAATAATGGGTTTTTTGAGGACAGAGTACTGTGGAACAATGACTTCCTTAGACCAAGATGCCATACCTTTATTTATAAGTTGAGCAACATAGAATGATTTCCTCACTAACTTAGACACATGCTAGTTGAAAGCTAGGCTGCTATCTAAATACATACCCAAATTCCTAACTAATAGGTCTACTGTTAGGGGTATGTTACCAATGAAGTAGTTACCTTGGGTGGCTGTCTTCCTAATGGGTACTATTACATGTTTCTTGGTTCATAGGTAAATATTAGGCTAACAATAGTAAGGGTCTTTTTATGCCTAGCCATGCATCCCAAATGTATCCAAAAAGTCTGATACCCTAGAGGTTATTTTTGGGGTATGTGTAAGCTACAGCATGGGTGGTCAAACATTTACAGGTTGCTTCTATCCCTTAGAGACACAGAGCCAGATGTCCTTGATATTGGCATTGATGTCCAAGATGTAGATGCCAAAAAGAAGGGGACCTAGCACAGAGCCCTGAGGGACTCCTTAGTGACTGGTTTCTTTATGGAGGTGGTCTCCCTTATCCTAACTACCTGGGTCCTATCTGAGAGCCAACTGCCCATACAAAGTGTCACACAGGGGATTATGCTTAATTCCATGAGGTTGTTCACCATACCCAAGTGAGGAATTGTGTCACATTCCTTAGCCAGGTCATGGTTGGCAGTATGCACCATTTTGTCTTCATTCATTGCCTTGATGACCTTCTTAAAGAAGTCCACCAGGCTGAGTAGGCATGATTTTCCTTGACAACACCAAACTGGGTTGGATCTATTGTTTGGAGGTTTCCTATATGATTACTGATCATTTCCATGATAATTCTTTCATGTCTTTTTATATGAGATTAATCAAACTTATAGGCCTGTAGTTTCCAGAGTCCAGTGATTGGTCAATCTTGTATACGGGAATAACCATTGCAGTTCTCCACTCACATGGCACAAATCCTGTCCAGAAGCTATGGTTAGATAGTGACTTCAGTGGTTCCAATAGGTCATGTGTCAGGCTGATTAAAAGACATGCTGGGAATAGTGTCAAGGCCCATTGATGCAGTGTTCTTGGCCTTGTAGACCACATCTAGGATCTGCTCCTCAATGACAGTTAGGAGGTCATATTTGAAGGTATTTCCTGTGGGGTGGCCAGAGGAGAGAGTGACAGGTAAAACTGGTGCTAAATTTCTTAACCAACAGATTTGTTATATCTTCTGGCTATAGGTAGGTGCCTCCATTTACAATCAGGAGGTTTTAGACATAGCTAGAAAGTTTTCTGGTTGTCCTTGTAAAAGAAAATGTATAATATAATATAATATAATATAATATAATATAATATAATATAATATAATATAATATAATATAATATAATATAACATAATATAATGTAATATAATATAATATATCCAAAAAAGAACAAAGCAGCAAAGACAAGGCTCCAGCTTCTTTATAATGCAGACTGCTTTAATGATACACCAGCACTTTCACTGAATGCTTCATCAGGTGTAACACAATCATTAATACCACACCTTTTATACCAAACCACATGACACACTCATTAACATTTAAAAATATATTGTCATATAACTTCATAATTCATTGCTTCATATTAAGTAAATAATATTAGTGAAACACATGTTAAAACCATATAAACCATATAAATATGCCATAAAATTTAACTAGAACATGCAGAAATAGAATATATAAAGGTAATAAAACTTTTTATCTTTGTAAGGGTCTGTTCTTTAACATAGGTCTCATAGGTATGTGGTCATTCAGACCATGCCCTACACTTGCTCTAAGGCTTACTATCCAATTGGCCTCCATCTCTTCAGTCTTGTTTCTAACATCTCCCCCTCTTTTACTTTATAATTCCTTCCTAATACCATAAATTAAAATTTATCCTGCTCATTTGTTTCTGAAACATGCTTGGCAAGGGCATTGAAAGTACTTTTCTTCTTGATATGATAGATGTGTTCTCTTATCCTATCTTTTAAAAGTCTATCCGTTTTACCAACATAAAATTTGTTGCATAGCTGACAGATAGCTAAATAGACCACATGACAACTCTTACAGTCAGCACTGGTTTTTAAAGAAAAGATTTCACCTGAATCAGAATGTTTAAAGTCTGTCTCCTCTGCTATAAAAGTACAATATTTACATTTTTTGCATGGTTATTTCCTATAATATCATCAATTCTTGCCACATCTCTACCAGTGCATAGCCGCCATTTCAATTTTTTTTTATTTTTGTATGTATACTGAGGTTGAGGATCTAAAAACTTACTAATCTGACCATCTGTAGTTAAAATATTCCAATGCTTATTAATAATTCTTGTGAAATTTTTTTATATTTCTAGAATAACTCAAGCATACTTTCATGTTACTCCTTCCTTTTACCTCTTTCTTGCTCTTGTCCTTTTCACACCTCTCAGAAAAATGTGGTTTTGCCCTAGTGTCTCTTAGATTCTCCACCTGCTTCATTTTACTACATATCATGCGTTCATCATATCCCCTTTCTTTCAGCTCAGAGCTTGTTACAAGCATTTGTTGCTCATAATCTTCTTGTTTAGCATTTAATCTAGAAGCTCTAAAGAACTGATTTTGTGCTACATTCCTGAAAACAAAATTTGGATGCATACTGTCTTTGGACAAAAGTCTATTTACATTGCATGGAATTACAATATATGTATGTAACCTGTTACATTAGATGTTGTTTCCCTATTTACTGTAATTCCCAATGAAATTGGGGTTGAACATGTTACCAGATTATTAAATGAAAGCAGGACATATACTATGGATAAAATTGAATTGATACAGATTTTATTAAAGCTTGTCCTTGAAAACAACATTTTTATGTACAGAGATAGAATTTACTGGCAAAAGAATGGCGTTGCAATGGGAACATCATGTGCTAACAGTTATGCAAATGCTGTAATGCTAGTATGGGAAACAGAATTTATTGATGAAGGATTGTTGAAACAGAAAGTTTTATTTTTTTGTAGGTGACCTTTTTCTTTTAAAGGGTCACCAGCAGAGTTGACTGAATTTGTAGACTACCTCAGTAATTCAACACCTTTCCTCAGGTTTACTGTTAATTGGTCTTATACTGAAATAAGCTTCCTAGATTTAACAGTCACCAAGGACAGTATGGGTCATCTGAGTACAAAAATTATATATTCTATTTCTGTATATTCTAGTTACATTTTATGGCATATTTATATGTTTTTATATGGTTTTAACATGTGTTTCACTAACATTATTTATTTAATATGAAGCAATGAATTATGAAGTTATATGACAATACATTTTTAAATGTTAATGAGTGAGTCATGTGGTTTGGTATAAAAGGTGTGGTATTAATGATTGTGTTACACCTGATGAAGCATTCAGTGAAAGTGCTGGTGTATCATTAAAGCAGTCTGCATTATAAAGAAGCTGGAGCCTTGTCTTTGCTGCTTTGTTCTTTTTTGGATTTGCATTAGTTTTCTGCGAGGACACCTGGTTATTGTTGGGCTGTTTTTTGCATAATATAATATATATATTTGCATTTGCAACTTTGAAAATGTATTCCAATTTAAAAATAAAAATCTTTCCTTCACAAATGAATGCACTGTTGTAAAGTAGATGTTTCTTGGAGATAAGGTAGGGCAAAGTCTATTTTGCAATTTGGTCCTTGGCTTCTTAAAGCTTACCCTTCCACCTTGCATATACAACTGCAGAAAAAAGACAATACCTTCTAAAATATGAATCAAAGCAATGCTCATGTTTCATGTTCCACTATTTCAGAGGTTGTAGTTGTCTTCAGAATTTCAACAGACATCCCTGAGAGTACATAATTATGGCACATTTGTGGCATGGCTTAGTGACTAACATTTTGCATATCCTAATACAGACTCGATTACATGTTAGAAAAGATGGCTTAGTATTGCTGCTTTTAGTTGGTTGGAGCAGTCAGCATAGTTATTTTCTACTAATGCATCTTACTACCTATACTATTCATACCCGAACATTTTTAAAGGACATCTCCACATAAATGACATATTTTCTCATCACAAGGTGCGTTTCCTTCCCTTTGAGCCAACCCGAGGAGTGCCACCTACAAAGAAAGAACAAATTAAATATTTTGTTTATGCCTGGAGCTGTTTCTGCAGTTGCTATACATGACAGTTTGTTTCTTATAGCAGTCTTCCTTAATATCCTTCTGTTATATGTCATATCATCTATCACATGATACATGCAGGGAGGCATAGCTACTTCTCATTCTTTTAAGGTGCTATGAAAACAAAGTAACTGAATCCAGTTAAAGCTTCAATAAAATTAAGTATGTGTACTGACTGCATTTAGTCTTTTTTGTGAGTATTACCAGCCACCGATAACCATGTTGACATGAAAAGCACACATGTATTGCTGATTTAGAATTAATTCTGAATCTAAACAAAATAACACAGCTGCTCACTAAAGCTTATCACTCATGTCTCCCTTAACATGCAACACAAGAGATGGTTACTAAAAAAAAAAAAAATATATATATATATATATATCAGGTTACATAACTGCAAAATACAAACTGATGGCCTTGCTAGAGAGAGTACAAGAAAGTAAGAAGTCACAGTATTATCATGTAGCCCTAACAGTGGTGGCTGGTGATCTCAAAACAAGGGGGGGGGGGTGGAGGCAAATGAATGGATGGGGCTAACCGCAGTGGGGTGCAGCTCTACTGTAGCAGGTCAATGACCATTACCTGTGATCAAACAACAAATGTGGTCATTCATTATCATCTGCAGACTACCTCAGTATATATAGACTCATTATAGTTAGACTGCAATCCACAAGGCCAACCTTAGGTGAAATGGAGCCCTAGACAAAGGGTTTCATGGGACACCCTATTGCACACTAGTCGCTCCTGCACTTCCCCCTGTCCCTTTCCTGTTTTCTGAAATTCTGGTCCCACACCATTAATATAGTATATTTCTTTATTGCAGTTTTACATTTTGTCTTACCTTTTTAGATTACCACATTCTCTTAATGCGCCCTAACTGGCTGAGATTTTGTGTAATATGTCTTGAGGATGTGAATGAATTAAGCTGGGGATTTGGGAGCTGATAAAAGCTAGAAGTAATAGGGTGTTAGATGCTCTGAGGTGCTTTTTAGTGTTTTTTTAATGACGTTTTGATTTAATGATGGCCTGAACAAAAAAATCGTGAAATAGGGAAAAAAAGTTCAGTGTCATTTTTTCTTTCAAGAAAAAATAATTTGCCTCCAAAGTTGAATGTTCAAAGCTAACAAAACAGTAGTTCTCCAAATAAACTGAGAAGACCCATGTAAGATTATAAAAATCCTATGTGGGAATAGTGCCTGCCTTCCTGCCCCTTCAGTGAGAGATTGTTACATTCAGCATACCCTACTGGTGTTAGATTTGTGATGAAAGTAAAAGTACAAATAGCTAGAGGTGTATATTATACAACTGAGGGTCTGTTAGTAGAACGTAAAGCCCATGGATAACACCTACACACATACAGGGAGTGCATGCAGACCCCTGAGAGAAGAAATCACAGCCAAAAATGCAACCAGAGAACCATTCAGTGTTAATCGGTGATTTACTCGATGGAACACTTGGCCAATGACCAGATGCTATCATGTTCAGGTTACCCAGACAGCCACAGACTGACAGTCATCAAGTACAATGCTGATGTTTGACTGTGATGGAAAGTGAGAAAATTATCACCAACTTGCTACTTTTTTATTCACTTCATCCTCTCTATCTCTCGCACACACATTCAGTCATTTTCATCACAGGCAATCCCCATACTTATTAATTACAGTCACTTTACTTACACACCTCAGATATCCAATTGTCTCAAAATAGCCACTAGCTGGGTTCAGCCAAATACACACTGCCTCTTCAAAGCTAAAATAGTGACTGGCAAGACACATTCTTGGCAATTATTTATGCATTTATTCATTTGATCACAGTCAAACACCAGAGGTATCAGTTACAGTCATAACAGTGGCTGTAATTGATAGTCATGTGCGTTTCTGTTTGTGTGGGGGAGTAGATGATCTCAACTGTCTGCAACTGATGGTCAAATCTGTGCTCAACATCATAGCTCAAGTGTCAAAGAGAACATTCAAAAATAGTGTGAGACATAGGACCAAAATCAGGGACAGATATTGCCTTTACATTATAAGAAAGTTGCTAGAATAACTGGCTTTGTAGTTGCATGATTTTGTCAGAAGGCTTTTAAGTCTGAAAGTCAAAGTCTGTCATTATTTAGTGACTACAGGGCTCATTGATTTGTCAGACCATACACTTTTTAAACAACATAGCAGGTTTGGCATTGGCATGCATTTTCTAAATGATATGAAATCTGAAACTCAAATGTCTTTCATTATTAAGTGATTTCAATCATCAATGATTCGTGAAAAAAACACATATTTTATGACAGACAGATCAAAAATACAAGGAAAAGTCTGGGCATTCTGCAAAATTCTGGACAATTAAGAAGTATACTGCACTGCTTTATTTTTGCCAGACCACAATCCCCTTCCCATAAATATAGTAAAAAAGACAGACCAAAATATGATGCAATATAGGGACAGTTCAAACCTTATATGCCCCCATACATAAACATACTTACCTTCTTCCTACATGCTGTCAGTATCAGCAGAGTGCCTGAAAAATATTATATATATATATATATATATATATATATATATATATATATATATATATATATATATTTTTTTTTTTTTAAGAAAATAAATTAATTAAAACGTATTCATACTCTCAACCTGCTTTTCCTGCCTCTCATATATTAACCACTTCCTTCTTTTCACAGGCTGTGTTAGTCACCTGAGGCAGCCTGACCCAGCAGGAAGGGAGTCCTTGCTGCTTCATCCTGCAGCCCAGTGAGAACAATACTTATGTTGGTGCCAAGTGGCACTGATAAAAACTGATGATGCTCAGGTAAATCTAACAGGCTGGCAATCAGAATAAGACATTTTTTTTTAATATTTTGAATCTCCTCAGAGCTCTGCGCATGTGTATTTGTGGAGTTCTGAGTAGCCAGAACAAAGCAGAAAGACAAGTCAGGTGTTATTAAAGAATAATAGTTGACCTTTTGAATTAATTTAACACAACTTTTTCTGTTTTTAGCTGGGGGGGGGGGCTGCAGCTCAGCAGCTATTACCAAGAGCTGCCTCTGACGCTTATACAGATATATTATGGATGCAGAAAACCTGAGTATAAAATTCCACCACATCAGCTTAGCACTCATTATCAAGCTATTTGGGGGTATAACAAAAGGCACCAAGATTCAGCTTGCATGCACTGCGGTTCTTTTACTGCTGCACATTGCTGACAGGAATGCTATTTATAAACAGAATCATGCTCATGACAATACCTAACCACTTCAAAGTACTATGAAATATATAGAATACTGGGCATGCTCAGTACACAGTACAGGTCATCAATGTATGCCATGGGAACAGCCAGATACACAGTGCAGCAGTCTGCATCCTGTTTAAAATATATATTTAATCCTGTTTCTGTTTTTCTTAAAATAATTAACTGTCAGCAGCAGAGTAGAAGTGAATGTCAATGGCAAGGTCTGGGAAGATGGAAGGTATTAATCATTAAAATGATATATGGATCACAAATATCTTAAACTCCGCATTTAGAATATGTGATTTTGTGACCTCAAGGACTTTAGCATGTCAGGTCAGTCTGTCAAAAATTGTTTCTTTTACTTCTCACAAATTCATATTCATTGTTTCAGTAGTGCTGCCTCTCTGTCTCAGACTATTTCTTCTTCTTCTGCATTCAGTATTTCCTAATACCAGTGTTTTCCCTAGAGGACACTGTCTTCACATTATGTGACCAATGTATATGAGTTTTAGGTTTACTATCATGCTTTCCAGTAAACAGCTTGAGGTTATTTTCTTCTTGCTGTCCATGGAATTCTCAGAAGTTGTCTCCAGCACTACAGTTCAAAAGCATTGATTTTTCAGCACACAGCCTTATTTAGTGTCCATCTCTCATAGCCATATGTTATCACTGTAAAAAAGCATTAACTATACAGATCTTTACTGACAATGTGATGCTTTTGCTCTTTAAAAAATCTTACCCAGATTTGTCATAACTTTCCTTCCAAAAAGCAAGTGCCTTTTAACTTCATGGCTGCAGTCATCATGAACAGCATGTCTCTCAACTGTCCAGATTTTCACAAAATGTCCAGATTTTTGCCTCATATTTTTTGTCTGTTCCTCATGCAATTTGTGTTTTTTTAGCAACTCAGTTTGGGTTGAAGTCACACTGAGGCCTTCACTCATAGTTTTCCAGTGCTTGCTTCTCTGGTTTGGCTGCTTTCTTTGAATTGCACCTGGTTCACACCCCTTGTGCTACCACCCACCCCCAATACTAAGTCTATAGTAGATTCCTGCTGTTTATGGAGCCATCTTTAAATTACTAGTCTCCCATCCGGACACAAGGGGTTTAAGCACTGCTCCCTTTGCCAGTGCTATCCATGGGCTCACTTTGCGCCCCACCCTGCCCCCTAATCCCACCAGCCCCCACTACATCTAGATTTATTCTAGGCACTAACCCCTCCCAATAACCAGCAACCAATCAGAACAATACTAGTAACCTATTTCCTCTGCCACTCACAGTACCCCACCCACTTCTAATCTAACTACTCATCTGACACAGTCATGCTACTACCTAATGTGCTTACACTCCTTACCTGCACTCTTCTTGCACACCTTGCATCCTACCAGAATTCAATAATAGACAAACCCCACCACTATCACTGCACCCTTCTCTCACTTCTATCCATCACCCACCTACTAATTATACTTGTCATACCATCACTATCTCAGTCCCAATACACCCATCATACAACCAGTCACCTGTTACATTCAAACAAAAAATCCCTAAAACATGACAGATTAATTACCAGATTTATAAAACTTATGTTTACTGCCCTATCTAAATTAGGCCTCAGTGGTGATATCCACCCTACCCTGATCCTTCCATTACCAACTTCTCACCTAAAAATCTGCTTAATAGCTGTTTCTTCTCACAACCAGCATTCAACAGAAAGCCATCTGACATTCTGTTCGTGTGTGTAAATATCAGAAGTATAACTAATAAAACCCATGACTTAAACACCAACATAACCTTGTACTCTTCTGATATTCCCATCCTGACTGAAACCTGGCTCAAATCTCACATCTAAGGTGAGGAAATACTCCCAAGAGATTATAACATTCTTCAAGTAAATAGACAATCTAAGAAAGGGGGTGGTGTGGCTCTAATGTTTAAACACCATTTCAGCATCCAGATTCTAAACACATCTGTCCCCCACATTGGAAATGAAGAAATCCTATATGCCAACCTCAAACTAAACCCTACCCCTCCCTACATCAAAACCAAATACTCTGCCCACAGTCTTTTCTTTTCCATCAGTACCTACCCCCTATATAAAAAACTTCTATTAAAACTTAAGCCTAGAAAATATGAAGCTGACAATCTCCCCTCTGAAACCTAAAATAGCAGAGAAGCCCTAGCTTATCCAGTCTCTATCTTAATTAATTGGTCCTTATCAGAAAGCTATGTCCCCACACTGTGGAAAATATCCCACATCATTCCCCCATAAATGTGGCTCCTCCACTGAACTTTCCAATTACTGCCCTATAGTCATCCTTTCTCCACTTTCCAAGATACTTGAGAAATGCATCCATTCTCAAGTCTTAGACTACCTCTTAGCTAATAACCTCCTCTCTAGCATCCAGCATGGCTTCAGGCCATACCACAGCACTACTACCACCTTGCTCTCTTCCACTAATGCTATCCTTCATCATAAAAATAATGGCTTGTTCTCCTCTGCTATATTTCTGGATCTATCCAAGGCTTTTGACATGGTCTCACACAAACTGCTAATCTCTGTTCTCACTAACCTATCCTTCTCCCAATCAGCTACTGATTGGTTTCATAGCTATCTAATTGGCTGCCAACAATCCATTGTCTGGCATAACGACCTATCTCCTCGACTTCCTGTAACACTCGGTGTTCCCCAAGGCTCCATCCTTGGTCCTCTACAATTCTCACTCTTCACCAGTGATCTATTCACAGCCACCAACCAGGCTTATCTTATACAGTATGCAGATGACTCCACCCTCATCCCCAACTATACCTGAACTTCACAAGATCACACAGGAAGTCTTTTTATCTGGAGAAAAATGGCTATCTAATGTCCAGTTATTACTCAACCCGAGCAAGACTAAACTGCGTATCTTCCATCACACTAAATCTAACCCAATTATCCCCCACTTTAATATTCTAGCCAAAGACAATACCGTCATCTCCCCAACAGAGCACACCAAACTACTTGGTGTTCATATTGATAATCTCAGATTTGACACTCACATTTCTTTTACCATAAAAAAGGTTCACAAAAAATTAGGTGCATTGTACAGAAACAAAAATATTCCTCACCAAGACAGCCGGAATTTCTGCTGCCAATTCCCACCTAATCTCCACCTTAATCTACACCTCTCCTATACTTACCTACCTAAACAAGTTAAAGGCTTGTTACAATAAAATTGCTAAGTTTGCACTGGTGCATTTTATTGCAACCACCACTGTATCTCACTTAGAGAACTTGACTAACTTGAACTCCCTCAACTTCTTCACCTGAATCAACTCTTCCTTGCCCACAAGTTAGTAAACCATCCTCTTAAAGTCCCATCCCTTCAAAACATTCTCCAGCCCTACTGCTCCACTAGACCTCTACACTCCAGCAGCTCAAATCTACTTCTAGTGACCAAACCCAAGAACTCAGCAGGAGAAGCACTATTCTCCTGCATCATATCCAGATTATAGAACAATCTGCCCCCCCCCCCCCCCATAATCACACTACCTTCTTGCAATCACTTCAAGAATGCACTAAAAACTCACTTTAAAAGTCTCTGGTTATGTCCATGCACCAGTCCCGACTAGTAACCCTCCTTTTACCTCCCCTTCCTCTCCCCTCCCCTAGCCACCCTGTTTCACACCATCTGATCATTGCATTCCTTCCTCTGCAGGCTCTGGCTCACCCTTTACCCTCCCCTCCCCCCTCCTCACTCAATCTCTCAGACCTGTTACAACATGCTTAACTACCTCACTTCATCTCAACTCCAAATGCATATCCAACTGACTTACACCTAGCTTCCTTTCACTACCACGTATACTAGTACTCATTCATTCTCCTCTCTTACTCCTCTATCTTCCCCTTCCATCCCATTAGCCTTTCTAGCTTGTTCCACCTTCATGTGGTGCTTCCGCTTTATATCTGCTTGAGATTAGTGCAATATCTGTATATAAGATTTGGGTGTATGAGTTAGAACAGCATTTGTTTGAGCTTAGTACTGTTTATATAAACAACCTACCTTTATTCCTAGCCTCTAGCTAGATACTGGTATATCTGTTCATTACTATGTTTCAGACTCTATGTATAGCTAATGTTTGCTGCGGTATGTATTATTTGCTATTGCATGTATATTCAATTGTTCTTCATGTACTCTGCTGCTCATTTATTGTTCTGTGGAGCTTTTCTCCCATGCCTCCATTGAAAAAGGACCTGTGTCCAGTTGGAATTTCCTGGTAAACAAATGTAAATAAATAAGTAAATAAATAAATAATAAATAAATAATGACAGGCATTTGAGTTTCAGATTTCACATCCTTCAGAAAGTACATATAAATGCAGCACTAGTTATTCTAGCAATATTAAACATCTGTCCCTATGTGTGGCCCTTTGTCCCACCATTACTTTTAGCTTTGTCCAGGTTTCTTGAGCTGAGAAGATGGTCACTGCCATTACTTCTTACCCATCTATTTTTAAAGAACTAATAGCACTAGATGGCATACTTTTATTTGTTATGTTGAGAAATTATCAAGCACTTGCACCTTCTACTTTCAAATTTATCAACAGGCTCTTCAACTGTTCCTCACTTTCAGCCATCAGAGTGGTATGTTCTGCATATCAACAGTTCTTAATGTTTTTCTCAGCAATTTTGATTCCACCATTGGATTCATTTGACCCAGCATTTTGCATGATATAATCAATGTATAAACTAAATAAACAGGTTAGCACTGTCATTCTCCCTTTCAAGTCTTCAGTCATTTGTTCCATATTCAGTTCTAATCGTTGCTTTTTGTTCTGCAAATAGATTTCATGGATGTAAGATTTCCACTTTTGCCTTTGAAAGTCTGACCTTCCCCACAGAATAGCAAATGATTTAAAGAATGTCTTAAGCTGCTGCTGTAAAGCCCTTCTAATCTAAGAAGCCAAGTGCCTATTTAATAAAGCAATAGAATTATGCGCAGGCCTCACTGATTTATCACATTTTATTGGATAGTGTTTCATTGATTGGTGGCTCATTCTGTTGTGTGTACAGAATTTAGAATCCAAATAAAAAAAGGTTCATTTTGATGGGTTTTTTTAATCTGTCTTTTGCTGCAAATACAATCAGTCTCATAGCTCTGTTGCACATTTAGTAAAATAAATGATAAGTGTTTCATTCTGGATATGGCCTTGTGTGTGTTATTTTGGGGTAAGGAAAAGCTTGTGTCTGTGTTTTAAAGTGGGATCCTTACCTTAACTTTTATATATTGTACTATAATGTTTTTTGTGCAGTGCATTAGTTTACTTTGTTTATAAAATATATACCTTCAGAAATGACAGCCAACGATACATTAACTGCATAACACATTTCCTTTTTTATTCTCATTTATTCATTGTGTCTGTCTTCAGCTGCATATGAACATAATAAAATAAAATGTATAATAATAAAACCTCTAATGTTACTTAGTTAATCTTCATACAGTAGCAACAATGTATCTTCAGCTTTGAATAAACTCTTTCTCTGTTTCATTTCCAATACTAATGATATAGTTATCATGGAAACATTTTATTTTAGCTAAGCAGAAGAAAGTTTAATAACGTACAGGACTGTATGTTCTTAAATTAACAGCATAAGAAATGATATGCTACAAGTAGTCAAAACTCCACAGTAAACACTCACAAAAAAGTGCAAAGACACATCAGTCATCATAAAAGAGCACAACAGCAGTATGTGATACCCCTTCTATCTGTCTGTCTGTCTAAGTGGTTGCATTCCATTTGGTCAAATGTTATTTTGACAACTGAATTATCTTAATGCCAACTTTTTGTGTGCAGTAGAGAGTGTGAACTGCCCTTTCTGGCTGTTGTGAGATTTTGGAGATGGTATATATTAAAAGTATGGGGTGAGGGGACAAAAATATTTTTTTAATTTTTTTTTTTGATCTGTTTAGATCGACCTTTTCAACATTTCATTAAGTAATCATAAATAATACAGGATCCTCTTTAAGATTACTGGCTGATGATTTATAATAATCTTTAGTAATGGGTGCTAACTCTAACCATAATGCTGTCACCCAACCCTAACCATACACCTTAACATCATTTAAACCTTCCCATAACACTGACCCTATTCAGACAAATTTGAGGCTAGTGTTACATGAGCTTTTAGTTTTAATATCAGGACAGGAAATAGCCTTCCTCTCTCAATTTTATCATATTTTTTTCTCCATTGTGTATGACCAGACTTTACATTCAGCATTAGTATGGTTCGGTCACACACACAACAGACCAATTTTATACATATATATATATATATATATATATATATATATATATATATATATATATATAGTTATGTTAGGAACCTGGGTGAGAATTCCCAGATATGCTCAGAATTAGTCCAAAATGACAAAAAATACACCGAACCCACAGACCTTGCCAACATCCTAGCTGACAGATTCAGTGCAAACCCCCCCTCCCCACCAAAAGGGCAAATATCTATCCCAGCACAGTGCTGCCCCCCTGACATCTCAGATGATCAGGTAAGAGCCGCCCTCTCCAAAGCAAAAAACACAGCATCAATAGGACCAGACGGTGTCCTGGGCTGCGTCCTACATGAACTCCAAGAAGAGCTAAACCCAAACATAAAACTACTGTTCAATCTCAGCCTTACTACAGAATATGTACCCAAAGAGTGGCGTACAGCAATGGTGGTCCCTCTCCACAGAGGTGGTGCCTCAACAGATCCTGGAAACTATCGCCCCATAAGCCTGACTAGCTTGGTCTGCAAAGCTATAGAAAGGATCATCATGGACCTTATAAATAAAGATATTGGGGACCTACAGACACTGGATCCTACCCAGTTCAGCTTTGTTAAGGGCAGATCCTGCCTCTTAAACCTGGTTGATTTCTTTGAAACAGTCACCAAGGCCATTGACGAGGGGAAGGTGGTCCACACAGCCTACCTGGACTTCGCAAAAGCCTTCAATACAATACCCCACTCGGGCATTATAGATAAGCTCACCAGCTTAAATATAAACCCCTATGTCACTAGATGGGCTGCAAACTGGCTCAAGGACAGAACCCACATGGTTAGAATTGCTGGAGCCATGTCAGACTCCAAACCAGTTACAAGTGGCGTCCCACAAGGCTCAGTCCTGGGACCTCTCTTGTTCGGTATATATTTCTCAGAGGTACAGGCCAACACGGAAGGACTGTGGCTGACCAAGTTCGCAGATGACTGCAAACTGGGCACCATAATCGACTCTCCAGCTGACACAAGCATCCTCCAAAAGGGCCTCATAGAAACAGACAACTGGTGCCAGAGCCATGGCCTCAAGCTAAACGCCAAAAAGTGTATAGTCATCCTCTTTGGCAAAAACAAAGTGCCCACAAATTACCACATAAGTGGTAATCCATTTAGTACGGAAGAAGTAATTAGGGACCTGGGGACCCAAGTTGATAGCAATCTCTCATTTGACAACCACGTGGCCAAAGTGGTTAGAAAAACATTTTATATAGCTCACCTAATCATGAAGGGATTCACATCTAGATCAGGGGTTGTCATCATGCCTCTTTACTCATCCCTCATCAGGCCCATAATTGAGTACAATGTCCCTTTTGGGATGTACCTTACCAGACACCTGCAGCAACTGGAAAGACCCCAAAAGTACCTCACCAAGAGGATCAAAGGGCTCAAACAGATGCCATATGCTGCCCGGTTAAAGAAACTCCAGCTCCACTCAGTGGCATACCGCCTGCTCAGAGGTGATCTGTGCCTGAAGTATAAAGCCATGTCCAACCCAGAATTAATGGACATGCTGCACCTCAGAAAATCCAAATCCCATCGAGCTACGCGCTCGAGAGACTTGAACCTCAGCACTGAAATAAATAGGACATGCTGGAGGGACAGATTCATAACCCAGAGGCTCCCTTCACTCTGGAATAAAATCCCAGTCCAGGTTAGGCAGAGTCCCTCATTGACTCTCTTCAAGAGGAATCTTGATGAGTGGATGGGAGATCATAGGTTTACCCCGGGTATCACTTTTGTGTCACTGTTAGACAGAGGCACAGTATACTAACCTCGAAAAAGGGTATAGCAAAATTAATATAAAAGGCTAGGCTTATAAATGCCCTAGGGCAAATAGACTAGTATGAACCTATGAACCTATATATATATATATATATATATATATATATATATATATATATATATATATATATATATATATATGATATGGTATTTGGAGTGCGACAGTAGTGATCTAGAATTCAAGGACTACTGATGCTGTGATCATAATATAGGACATAGAGAAAAATGTTATGTTGGACAAGTATGTATGTACAATACTCTGCTTAGATAATGTGACATTCTACTACTACTGTGGATAACATCCTTCTCTGTAATCATTTATTTTTTTGAGTATTCCTTTCACTGTTTGCTTCAGAATTAATATTTAGATATTTAGACATTTCCTTGAGAGTACAAGACTTTACAAAGATAAAGTTTACATTGCTGCATTGAAGCGGTATGATATAAAATAAAGAATGCACATGCCTAGCCTGATTGTTTGTAA
This sequence comes from Protopterus annectens, assembly GCF_019279795.1. NCBI lineage: Eukaryota > Metazoa > Chordata > Ceratodontiformes > Protopteridae > Protopterus > Protopterus annectens. The sequence goes on from NC_056739.1 coordinate 720,571,876, forward strand.
CAGGCAATAAAGCACTAAGCAATGTTTAGTGCAGGAATAAGCAACCATCACCATCACAGCACAACAGTGGCACTTGACTATATTCCAGTTTGGGTGGCACACCCATGGGGACAGGCAGAGGCAAGTATCTTACTTTTTACATTTTTTTGGCAGAATTTCTTACAGACGTCAGCATACTTACTTAATGCAACTGATCTCACACATTGCTGAGATGTTTAAAATATACATGCTGCTCAACATCTGACTATCATAACTGTTACTTCCTAATTCCTCTCCTCCCACTTGGCACTTGCAAGAGTAGAAGTCATGATTTTGGACACTCGGCTCCAATGGTTTAGAGTGTGGCACCAGCTGGCGATCAACATGTGCATGGATATGTCAGTTTGAACAAAACACTAGAAGCATCTTAAGATTATTTTACCATGGTGGTAACCTGGGACTATAAACAGAAGTTGTCTATTTTTTTTGACATGGCTTATTTGTCATACACAAAAAATACTGACACATAAAGGTCTCTCAGCATTGATTATCAGTGCAGTAAATGTTTGTGAATGTGGACAACTAAGTAATATCAATCCTTTTTATATTACAGAAATCATTTAACTAGAGCCAAGGCACCTGTATCATACAAAATTAATATCATTACCAGCTGCATGACTTGGAGCTAAATTTGTTTTTCATACATGCTATTTTTGGTAAGTCTGATTTAGTATTCTGAATAATTTATATCAATAAATTATATATAGTTGTTTCAAGGGCATTACAAGGACATTAGCAGCACCTGTGTTTTACAATGGATAATTCAGTTTACTACCTGGCACACATTGCACATGCTAAAGAAATTTGGAGTATGTGTGCCAGAATGCATATCCTGTACAATCTTTTGCTCTTCTTAAAATATGCTCATCTTTACTGCTGGTTTTATGCTATGCACAGCTAGAGCAGAAGATATTTTCAGGAAGAATAATTCTGACTCTGTGGTTAAATTGGGTAAATTGCACCTTAGGTCATCATGCAACTTTCATTTCAAGTGAATGCACATGCTAGTAGTAAGAATTATATTGAAGAAAGGTTATAACAAGTCCTGCACATGTAAAGCTGCAAAAGCCAGAAGCAGAATGATTCATTTATTTTTGTTTTGCCTGCCAATATTTATAAAATAAGATGGGCCTCTAATCTGTAGTTCCTTTAAAAAGTTGCTGGTTTTATGTTTGTGTCATTATTTGGTGAAGTAAAAATACAATAGTGTAAATTTCAGTTGATGGCAACAGTAGCAAGACTGTTTCTTCACACACACAAATTATATAAAAGCAGTGAGTATAATGGAGCCCTGATGACAGCGTCAGAATTTTAATGCCCAGTCTGAGCATTTTCCAGCAGTGAAGTACCATACTGTCTTTTGGTAAACTGGGTATTACCAGTGATAGGAAAGGCTGCCCTTATAATGTATGACATCTGATCAGGTGATGTTTCTCATACTAAATTTGCCTAATCAAGAAAAACAAGTCAATGTTTTAAACAAACCTAAAAATGGTCTTTTGAAGCCTCTAAACATGATAAATACCCTGTTGCATTCTATTCCACACATGCTTGTTGGGAAAAACAATGACAGGCAGAAGGTTACAGTTTACGTGATACAAACTAAGAAACATGTTGTTTGATGGATGCCATTTTGAATGAAGGAATTTAGGAAGTGTTAGCTAAATCAAATGACCATTGCAATTAAGAGTTTATTTGTAATGTTTAATTGTAATTCAGTTTAAATGCCAGCATCATTTAACTTGTTTTTGTGGCCATAAGATGTTGTGGTTTACAGAAATATTTTTTAAATGTTGTTGTTACTGATTTCATGGTGTGACTCCACACAGTGGAGAAGAATGGACTTTTAAGGAAAGAGGAATTTGTTCTTTCTCCACATGCTAACATGGAAATAGTATGCTTAAGTAAAGGCATATATAGACTGCACTGGGGACTTCCTCTGCAAGCATTTTGTTTATGTGTATGTGTGTGTGTGTGTGTGTGTGTGTGTGTGTGTGTGTGTGTGTGTGTGTGTGTGTGTGTGCGTGCGTGTGCGTGTGTGCGTGTGTGCGTGTGTGCGTGTGTGCGTGCGTGCGTGCATGTGTGCGTGTGTGCGTGTGTTTGTGTGTGGTGTGTGTGTGTGTGTATATGTTCAAAGGCATATTTATTCTTTTATTTTTAATGAAATCACATCAGTGACTTGAATCCCACAAACTAAACTAAATCCTGCATATGTGCTTACATGCTAGTAAAACACATTTAAAATAAAGGATTCAGATGAACTTAAACATTTACAAATATGGCAGAGTTCTTCTGTCCTAAAAGGTGGAGGGAGATAATAACTATGAAATAGGAGTGTATGATGAAGACTATGGTTATTATAACACCTACATCTATCAAAAGAAGTGGAAACGGTGACTTACGGTTGATGTGGCCTCAACATAAGAGAGTAATGATTATCTGACAACAATAGAATTACCAGAAAGAAAGTCGGTCATTTATAAGTCATAAAATCCTAACATCAGAAATACTGCATTCACAAATTCTATTGCTAAAAACATTACATATCATGTTAAAAACAAGGGAAATAGTGCACCAGTAAACTGCTGTGAACATTAAAACATTTTAGGCTGGCATGTTAAATGTTTGCAAAGTGGTTTTGCTCAGTAATTAAAAGTTATTGTCTTGGAATACCACCAGTGTATTTATTGGCTAAACAGATCATACCTTCAGGGCATGCTGATATCAAATGTTAGCATGGAGTGGAAAATTAATTTTACTAAGAGAATCAAAGACTGTCTTTGTTCTGGTTTAATGCAGCATTAAGCCTTTTGCATGGTGGAATTAACAGGAGAACATTAACTTGAAAGTTCTGTGGAGTATGTACTTCATAATTAATGCTGATAAAAGACTGTTAAAGTTGCAAGTCTGAACAGTTCATAGGTCTATACCAGAGGGTGCATGTAACAAAGGGTTCTTTATAAAATGCATAAACTGCATAGTATTATAGAATATTAAACTGAAACAGTACTGGCTCTATGGCATCCAGCTGAAACAAGAAATACCATTCTTGGATAGATACACATCACTTAATTACTCAACCAATATGCATTCTTGAATATTTTATAATAGTTGCAATGAAAGTGGGCAATAAAGCATAATTAATAATATATACAACAGCAAACCAGTAACCAAACGAAATAGAATTCCTCTGGACAAAAAGCCACGGAAAAAAGTCCTTCTTAAAAACTTTAATAAAATAAAACAGGATTGAGCGCTTTCATAAGACTATAACACAACTTCATCAGAATCCATACTCTAACAACCAAATTCCCTTTAAATAAGAACAATTAATCACCTGACCTAACTAATTCTTAAAGTCCTAGTACAAATCTCCTATAAAATGTATATGCTAAAATGATATAATTGCATACAAAAGTTACAATAAATCTGTATATACTGTTTAAATGAATATCATATAACTGTATTATAAAATGTAAATATTAATTATAATTAAATATAAATCTAAAAAAAATCTATATGGTGAATAAATGAAAATCCCACATAATAAGATTCATACATAATAACATATAGGTTTTTTAATTTTATTGTATTTCGTATAATTAATAATATACAAGCACAGATGAAATGTTATTTTTGGAAACCACAAATATTCATAAAGCAGCATATATTTAAAGGATCATTTATTTTTCATGTCCATGGGTCTAAAGAGCTAAAGCTGTAGATGTAATTCAGAATGTAAAATCCTGGCAGGCACAAAACAACTTCATAGTTTTGGGGTAAGAACTGTTCTTGTTGACAATGGGTGGTCACTAGAGTTTCGGTGGTGTAATAACTTCATAGTATTCAGCTATGGGTCAGCTACAACATCATATAAGAATATACATAACTAGTGCCTCAGCATAACATCTTTGAGAATTGTCATCCTTAACCTTGTTCTTGGTATTATGCTGGGGCTCTAACTGTGTGTTTTTATAAGACAGAAATGCTGTAAAAATGTATTTTTAAGTTTGAAGGCCTGAGACTCCAGGAACGTGGATTTATAATTAAATTAATATGTATATGCATTTATTTTTCTGAAGTGCAGGCAAACATAAGGGGATTGTGGCTGACAAAATTTGCAGATGACTGCAAACTGGGCACCATAATTGACACTCCATCAGACACAGACATCCTCCAGAGAGGTCTCATAGAAATGGATAACTGGTGCCAGAGCCATGGCCTTAAGCTAAATGCCAAAAAATGTATAGTCATACCCTTTGGGAAAAACAAGGTAACCCCTAATTACCACATAGGTGGTAATCCATTAAACATGGAAGAAGTTATCAGGGACCTGGGGACCCAAGTTGACAGTAACCTCTCTTTTGACACTCACATTGCCAAAGTGGTTAGGAAGACCTTCTACATTGCCCACCTGATCATGAAGGGATTCACATCCAGATCAGGAGAGGTCATTGTACCCCTGTACTCTTCACTTATCAGACCAATGATTGAGTACAACGCCCCATTCAGAATGTACCTTACCCGACACCTGCAGCAGTTGGAAAGACCCCAAAAGTTCCTCACCAAAAGGATAAAGGGGCTCAAACATATGTCATACGCTGCCCGACTGAAGAAACTCCAGCTCTATTCAGTCGCATACCGTCTGCTCAGAGGTGATCTGTGCCTGACATACAAGGCCATGTCCAACCCGGAATTAATGGACATGCTCCACCTCAAAAAATCTAAATCCACCAGAGCCATGAGAGCAAAAGACTTAAACCTCAACACGGATATAAATAGGATGTGCTGGAGGGACAGATTCATCACCCAGAGACTCCCTACACTATGGAACAGAATCCCAGTCCATGTGAGGCAGAGCCCCTCACTGACTCTGTTCAAGAGAAATCTTGACGAGTGGATGGGAGATCGTAGGTTTACCCCGGGAATCATCTCTGTGTCACTGCTGGACAGAGGCACAGCAAACTAATGGGTATAGTATTCTCATCCTAAGGGGTGGTGAAAGCCACACACACTCTGGCTAGGCTTATAAATGCCCTAGGGCAGATAGCCTAGTATGAACCTATGAACCTATGAACCTATGTTCTGAGATATAGCTTTATTCACCTGAATCTGCAATCTGGATGGTTCAGTCATCTTGCATTTTACATTTCAGTAATGTTGGACATCTGCTTAAGAGTATGTCAGCATTAGATATGTGGACTCCATAGAATTGTTCCTAAGGTAATGTTGGAAATGCCATTGTAGGAATGATATGAAACCTTTTATTGTATAATTAGCTTCAATATCGTCTTCAAGGCAGTTCTCAGTAAAATGGACAATATAGCACAGAACTGAACATACAGGTTTGGTGTAAATGTTGATCTGTTGCTTCACTGTGGTGACTTTCTTATCCACACCACCATGCTTATCCGTGTGCATGCCCAGAATAATTCCACTTCCATTCTGTCTTCTCCAACTATGAATTTACTATTATATTGTTAACCCATAGGGAATGGGGCAGCTGACACTTCTTAGGGCATTGCCTAATTTAAAGGCATCTGCTTTTCAGCAATTTCATTTTAGTCTCTGAAACTTACTGCAAAACTGCAGTAAGACTTTCCTTTCCCAGACTGACGTACCACCTAAGAGGATATATGAAATGGCAGTCCATCTCCTTCATGGTTACGTGGGCTTTAGTGATATTTTTGCTGAGGGGATGTCTCCCTCACATTGCAGTAATGATAGACTTGGCTTTGTCTAGACAACCTAATGGTAATGTATGGTTGGGTTACATTTCTTGTTTTTTCTTTTTGTCAGCATGACTACGTTTTTGTTGTTATTATTAGTATTAGTAGTAGCTGTAGTATTATACTTTTAAACTATAATACATATGCTACTTATAATGTCAAAAGATTAATTAAAAGAGGAAAAGTGTTTCACTAAGACATACATCTCTTTCCTCAAGAAATTACTTGCTTGCATCTTGCTCTTTCATGACCACCACCACCAAAGATATATTTGCCTCCTGAAAGTACTGTCATTTGTCACTCTTACCCATCGCTGGGTAAAGAACAACATTGTTAAGATTAGTGGTATTTTCCCTTCTACTCACTCATTCTGCCGCTTGTGATGCACATTTTCGACTTCATGAATCCAGTACACTGTCATGCATTATTGAAGAAAGGTAACTTCTGACCAATAATTCTCTGTGGGAACAATTAGAACAAGTGGAAAATGGAACTTCACATTTTCTGTCAGTAACCACTTTACATCACTGAGTGTACAAAATACTTCAATTAAGAATATTTAAGTAGTGAGAGTCAGACGGAATAACTAACTTGTGAAAAAGTAACAGCAGAATTATCTGAAATAACACCACTCCAGTTCTCTTGTATAGTGTGACAGCAACCTTGCATTAGGTCTTATAATGTTTTGAGCAAACACTAGGCAAAGCGTCAAGTACCAGAGAGTGTCTTTTGGCCTCACAGTAGCTTCTATTTATTTTTCTCAAAATTATAGTACTGTCAAAGTTACAGCTCATTAACTCTTAGTTTGTAGAATCATGTATCCTTATATTATACCAGTTCATCATCAACTGAGAAAGAACAAATTAATAGTTACTGTGTGCTAATAACCAGAAAGTCACATGCTGACAGATGTATGAACTCTTTATATTCTGGTTAGCTTCAAACGGGTCGCTTGCTGAGGTCATTACTATTATGAAAAAAACTATAACATGGGTTAACATTATTTGAGAGAAATAGAAATGTGCACATGAAACTGAAAAAAATGTGCACTGCAGAAGAAACCACTAGTGAATGGGAGATAATAATCACAAACATCAGAGGAGCCAAATACAATTAAGATGGGCTCACACTGATGATTTCTGCAGTCATATGTATGTGTAACTACTGAGTAAGATAACCACGTTGTATTTGTTATGGTACTTCTTATGTTTAAGAACTACTTATCATTGTGGTTATTGATTCTGTGTCAGATACACCTCCTCCCTTCCTGTTCAGATATTTCCTCCGAGGCTAAATCACATGATTCGTTCATTACAGTATACATGCATATAGGGGCTTGGCCCTTTCATCTTCACCCAGCAGTTACTGACCACTCCTTCCCATATTTTTAGACAAGACTTTAGTCTTCAAGTATGAAATACAAAATAGATGAAAAGATAACTGGTGTGATTCTTTAGAAAAAGGGTTACTTTCACTATTCTGTGACACTTCGTCTCTGAATCAGAATGACATTTTTACAAGAAATATCTACATCATGAACAGCTAAGTAATAAAACAAACTTCCACATCATCCGCAAGAAAGGCACTATCTGACAATGAAGAAATAGGATAATATTTGCAGTATGTGCAACAATAGCCCCCATTACTTATTTAGTTGTCAGGTCAAAGATATGTCTCAACAAAATAAAGGGACATTAAAACAAAACTCAGATATCACAATCTCTCCACATCTGCAAGAAAAAACATTATCTGGCAATGAAGAAATAAGACTTTGCAATAATTGCAACAGCAACCACCATCACTTATTTACTTTTCAGGTCAGAGATCTGTCTCAACATAAAGTAAAAGCACACTGAGTGGTAAGGAAAGTTGTGGCAAGCAAAAAGAAGTGATCTATTATTACAGAATAGGCATTAAAAATAATTGCCAACAAAATGCATTATGCTTAAATACACATAGAGGCAAAACAATGGTCTCTTAGCACTGCATTACAAAATGGATAGGTTAATCTGAGCACAAAAAAGGGAAATTGGCTATGCTTAAAATGGCTGACAAGGGCTGCTAATCTAGTACTTACCTATGAACCTATTACTGAGTATTAACAAGGTCCCGTTATGATCAAAAACAATGAACAATGAAATGATCACAAATATATTTTACAGCTGCGATGTAGAAGCCTCATTAATACCACTCCAAATGAAACTGTACACCTAATTACTTATGTTTTGGAAAATGCTCCAACTAAAAAGTCAACTAGTTCTGGAAATAGCTAAGAAAGAAACGAGTATTGCATCACTTTCTAAACAAATGCTTAAGAATATTCTAGTAAAACACAATACATAATTAATGAATATATTCTGTAGGTCCTATAATCTTTGGTTACACAACATCTGAAAAAGGCAGACTATGTTTTAATAGTGAATTAACATTTTAAGGCATTTTAAGCAAATGTTCCTCTTTCTTCTACCCACCAGTACTTATTTACTGAGGTTCTTTTATGCGCGGTTATGCAGGTAGCCTTGGCACTGTTTACTTCTTTCCCCTTTCCCCTTTTTTACTTCAAGATTATATCTTTCTAACTTGAGATGTTAAAGAAAAATGTGACTTTCAGGTGAGATCTCCTTGGGGTGAATCATATTCTACCCTCCACTTCTTACTTTCCTTCTGCTGATACACACACCATAACATATTATAACATGTTGTAGAGACAGATTTCTGACCTGACAAGTAGATAAGTGAGGGTGGCCATCGCTGCATGTATAGCAAATATTGTCTTATTTCCTGATTAGTGGATACTGCTTTTCCATTTCGGTTAGCTTTTACTTCCTGACAAGAACACAATACACAGTTGTTAAGAAGTAAAAGATAACAAAAATGGAAAATATAACTGATTAAGTGGGTAGTCCGTTTCAGGAGCATTACCCGCATTTAAAACTGAGGCTAAATTAAATCTAAAAACTGGACAATAATCTAACTTTGCAGAATCAAATCATTAAATAATCAAGCAAAATGCAGGCACTATCTGAGCCAGGAAAGATAAAATTAAGAGAATGAAAATACTTTTTCAGACGATTCTGTGTGTCTGTAGCCATATTTCTCACTTGTCCCATATGTTCTGGAATGCTTTTAATTTTGTCTTGGAGTATTGCCCACCCATTGTAAAAATATCTAATTTAGTGACTAAAGTTTTTAAGCAAAGACAGATATATCTCTCTGATGTTGTTGATATTTTTTATTCTCATCTTCTCCATTTCCAAGTAACATGCTAATGACGCTTTTCCCCCATTAGCTGTATACTTTGTGCTTTTTCTATCTGAGTTGGCTTGCTTTGACTTTATCCTGAGTTGAGCATGCCAGCAGCATAACTAACTTTTAAGTGCAGTGTATCTCATATGTTAATACCTCCCAGGCTTCCATGCCTCATTGGGTTTTATTTCATCTTAAACTCCTTGATACCAAACTCCTTGGTTGCTGATATCCATAGGAAATCACTGCCGGTGAACTTTCTATGTGTGTGCTCAATGTCTCCTACCACTGCCAATGGACTTTCTATGTGTGTGCTCAGTGTCTCCTACCACTGCCAGTGGACTTTCTGTGTGTGTGCTCAGTGTCTCCTACCACTGCCAATGGACTTTCTATGTGTGTGCTCAGTGTCTCCTACCACTGCCAGTGGACTTTCTATGTGTGTGCTCAGTGTCTCCTACCACTGTCAGTGGACTTTCTCCGTGTGTGCTCAGAGTTTCTCCTACCACTGCCAGTGGACTTTCTAGGTGTGTGCTCAAGAGTTTCTCCTCTCCTTTTGGGAATGTTTGTTTTCTTCACACTTCTGTGACAGTGGATTTGGTATATTTAAATTTAAAGGTATGGGATCTTTACTCTTACCAAATGCATGCAGAGTGGCTTCCCCCCTTACTATTGAAATTTTCATTCAAATAGGTTCCGGGCTAATATAAATTAAGTTGATTTCATGTCTGTTTGGAACTCATGAGCCATATGTGAATCTTCCTTACCTCATCAAATCTCTAAGGTCATATTTATAAGGTCATTTCTGTACTACTACTGGACAGAGTCAGCTCCTAAATGCTTTATCCCATCCATTAGGGAGTTGCATCATGTGGTGCCATCTTTAAACTGCTTAACGCAAACCTTCACAAGCCACTCAGTCCACATCTCCTCTGCTTGTTGTGCATACCAATAGTAAGTTGAATATTGTTTTTTTTTTTTTTTTGCTCAGTTTTTTCCCAAATGTGTTGTACTACTTTGTGAAAATCCTGATAATCTGCATCAGTGTTATCTATAACTTAGAAGTAATTATATGTGTCTGTGGCCTACAGCTGGGTCACTCTAAGCAATATATCTCATTACTGTGTATTTAAACAAGCTTCTCATTTTAATGATGATTGATATATGCAGTTCTCTTTCTCAGGCTGCTTACAGAAGTAATGATGTTAAGCTTGTATACCTTGGAATGTATTAATTAAGATTTTATTCAGAAGCATGAACTGCGGTGGTGGTGCTGCGGTAGCGTTGTCGCCTCACAGTAAGATGTTGTCCTGTTCGATTCTCAGCTAAAGCGTCTTCTGTGTGGAGACATGCGTGAATGGGCATACCTTCATTGAAGGTTGTGCGTCAGGGCTGGCAACTCGGCATGTAAAAATCTACTGCCAATCATTAGTGGACCGGAGTTCCACTGTGGCGACCCCTAACCGGGAAAAGCCAAAAGACACAACAACAACTGCATACAGTATGCTTGCACAGTACAGCTGACTTGGTCCAGAGCTTAAATAACTGCAGCTTACTAAAACATATTCTACTGTACTGAATTTGTGATTTTATGTTGTAATTTCTTAGCTTGTTACCTAGCTTTTTATATTCCTCTCTCACTATAATATGTGCATGAAGCGTACCTACCCTCGCAAACTGTATTTGTGTAACAATTGCAATGCTATGTTAAATGTGCTTTTTTTAATGTTAATGTCTTTGCTGCAAACTAATAATTCTGTTGATATATATGTGGGTATAGTTCAAAAGTCACTGTTTATTTTTTACATGTATATTGATAACATTGCCTATAATTGAGTTATTGGATTGCTTTTCTGCTAATACTGTGTCTACCAAGACAGATGCACTTTGAGAGTCCTAAGCCAGTAGAAGGGCTTCTATATTAACGGCAGTGGCATCAGTGGTGTGTTTATTATTTAAACTGTGTGTTTCTACCATAAGCTTTGTTTGTCTAAACAGGATTAATGCTTACTTAATTGTATTGCTAGGGTGCAACCTGAATCTATCTATCTATCTATCTATCTATATATATAGATATATATATATATATATATATATATATATATATATATATATATATATATATACACCTTAAAATGCGACTTCATTCTGTTAAGTATTACTTCTGCTTGAATACCAGTTTCTTATACTATGTATCTGTCTTATGTATTCTCTGTACCTTTTACTGTATTACCTCTTCCCTGCTCATAACCTTACTGTTTTGTCTTTTCTAGGTTATTACAGGGAATTTTCTCCTGGAAGTCCCCCCTCCCTTCGAGGACATAAACAAAAATAGATTTTGACCGCTCACTTGTTACGGGACAGGTCTCACACAAAAAGAAAAGGAACAACAAGGCTACCCATTTAAAGCTTTTCACATAGGTGAATACTGTTGTATACATAATCGGAGATTAGAGCATTTTTTTTTCCTCATTCTATAGTGTGCACAGTTGTTAGGGCTCCCAAAATTGACCCCAATCTAAACTCCAGTCAATATCTGGTTAAAGTAAATTTCTCATTGTCACGACTACATGGCTCTGCCTGTCTATATTTCAGCCTACTAATATTTTACAGTAATTTATTTATCCTAGTTAAATAATTGCTGCAACTTATTAAAATACCTACCCAACCTTATTAATTACGTTTAGTGCACAGTCACCCCCCCATAAGTGTATTGTTGATAACCCCATTCAATAAAGTAAAATGCTTGATTCCACATACCTTTCCTTAGTCCTCCACTGATAGTTTTCACTCTCAGCCCTGCAGGGCAAGTGAGCCCACTCTGTTTGCTCTGCTCACTCTGCTCCCCTACCCTGCCCCCTATTCCCACCCGCCTCCACTACCTCTACTTTTATTCTAACCCCTAATCATCTGACCACTAGTCCAATCCCTAATTGCCTAATCTCTAGCCCAACCCATTCTTCGCACCTCCTTCCAATCCAATTATTTCCTACACTGATCCCACTCCCAACAACACATTCCAAGCCAACTCACCTCCACCCTTACACACAACCAACCAAGAATACTAATTGTAGCATTCACTCTAAGGACTATCATGTTAACCACACTCACATCCCTATCACTAACTCTACTATCACTAACCTTCCTCACTTCCTTACAAACAAACCAACCACTGCACAATTACTCTTATCATACTACCCACTCTAGCCCTCCCTCTCAAACCCACTCACACTTCTACATCTGTGCTACAATTATAAATCTCACAACTACAAGATACTCACATACAATTATAACACCAACTCATTACACTTGGAAAAACACACATAGACCAAGCTCACAAACAAATAATATTAAAAAGCACATACTGACAGCCCTACAAACTCTGCTAATCTCTGGTGACATTCACCCAAGTCCAGGTCCTCTTACAGCCAAATGAACATCTGACCTGCTGATCCTAAATCTCAACATAAGAAGTATTACCAACAAGCTAACAGACCTACATGCATTCATAGCCCACTACAACCCTAATTCACCATTACAGAGACCTGGCTTAAATCCAGTATCCAAGATGATAACTTTCTCCCTCCAGGGTATAATACACTTAGATTTGATAGAACAAGTGGGAAAGGAAGAGGAGTAGCCATTCTCTTTAAAAACACACCTAACCTCCAACTCCTGCACAACACACCACACCACCCACATTTCAAAATGCTGAAGTCCTATTTTCTGTCCTCTCCTTAAGAAACACCAAGAAGGTCAATATAATATGGTGCTACATACCTCCAGGCAATAACTCACTCATAATAGAAGACATCCTACACTGGACAAAGGACAACCTACCACAGGAAACAATCCTACTAGGTGACCTTAACATCAACTGGACAGCCTGTAACTCCAGCAGCCTCTCTACACATATCAACTTATATGGGTTCTCTCAACTAATTGAAGAACCAACTAGAACAGACAAAAAAAAACAAAAAAAGAATCTATATTGGACTGGACACTAACCAACTATCCCAAGAAAATTATACAGTAAGCTGTCTCCCAGATGATCTAAGTGATCATCTCCCCACCTTCCTACTCCACAAACACTCTAATCACCCCAAACCAGTTGTATACAAAATAGTATGAGATGACCGTAACCTTACCCCACAATATCTAAATACAGTCCTAAACCACTGCAACTGGGAACCACTATGAACACTAGGGTTAGACCACACAGTGGAATACTTCAATACTACCTTCTCTAACATTCTTAACAGTCTTGCTCCCAGCAGAAAGATCAGAGTTAAGGCCAACTATGCACCCTGGCTAAGTAAGGACACTAGAGCCTTGCTGAAAGCCAGAGATAAAGCCTGGAAAATCTGAAAGAATGACAATAGCCCTAACTCCAGGAAATACTATCAACAGCTTGGAAACAAGGCCAAGGCTGAATCCAAAATAAACAAACAAAACTATTTTCTTAGTGCCCAAAGCAAATATTCAAACAATCCACAAAAATTCTGGCATGCCATTAAGTCCCTACTAAAGCCCAGCAAAACCACTACTCCAGCATCCAACTCTACAGACAATACCCTAGACATAGCTTCTCAATTTAATAACCATTTTACTAAGTCCATCTTAGCCCTGTCGAGTCAAATAACCAAAAATAGCCTACCTCCATTGCATCCCAACTTATCCTACAGTACCCCCTCTTTCAGCCTATCATCTGTGCCCACCTCAGCTATCAGAAAACTCCTCCTAAAACTCAAACCAACCACAATGGCAGCTGATAGCATACCTGCTGCATACCTAAAAATGGCTAGTGACTCCCTATCATATCCTGTCTCCATCCTAATCAACCACTCCATACAAGAATCCTACATACCCAAACTCTGGAAGGTATCTCACATCATTCCTCTTCATAAAAGAGGTAACTCCTACGACTTCTCCAACTACCGACCTATTGCCATCCTGTGCCCCCTATCTAAAATTCTTGAGAAATGCATCCTCTTGCAGGTGGTGACATTTCTTAACACACACAATCTCCTATCTACCACACAACACGGTTTCCATCCACATCACAGCACTACCACCGTCCTTCACTAATCATATCAACCTTCACAGGAATGATAACAAATATGTATCAGCCATTTTCCTAGACCTCTCAAAGGCATTTTACATGGTCTCCCACTCCATCCTACTAGACTCACTAACATCACTATCCTTCACCTCCTCTACTATTGCCTGGTTCAGAAGCTACCTATCCGACAGGCAGCAATCTGTCCATTGGAAAGGAAATCTGTCTCCACAACTTCTAACCACCATAGGAATCCCACCGGGCTCTATACTGGGCCCACTACTATTTTCTATATTCACAAATAACCTCAATAGCTCTACACAGCATGCCACACTCATTCAATATGCAGATGATTCAACCCTGATCTGCTCTGCCTCATCTCCCACCACCCTACAACACTTACTCAGGATACCTTCAACTCTGTAGAAAAATGGATATCAGGTATCCAACTAATTCTAAATCCCAAAATGACAAAATTGCTATTTTCCCCTAATAGATCAACCCCCCCCTCCTTTAACATAACATCTAAGGACAGCACCACCATCTCCCCCACTAACCACACCAAACTTCTGGGCATTGAAAGTGACAATAATCTTCACTTTGAAGTCCACATCTCACATACCATAAAACTAGTACACAAAAAGCTAGGCTCCCTTTACAGGCATAAGTCCTTTCTCTCACAAAAAGCTTGAGTCACTCTTGCACAAAGCCACCTCTGCTCAACTCTAATATATGCAGCACCAATCCACCAAAAATCAGAAAGTGTGACCTAGACAAACTAGAATCATGCAACAATAAAATAGCCAAGTTTGCTACTAACTCAGCTATAGAACCCATCACTGTACTGCACTAAAAGAATTTAAATGGCTTGAGTTACCACAGCTACTTAACTATCACCAGCTGGGTACAGCCTACAATATTCTCAAATACCCTGAAAAAAAACTCAATATCCAATCTACTTACTGTCTACACTGCAAACTGGTACCTCAGAGCTAGTGAAAAATCTCTCCTCTCCATCACCAAGGCTACTAATAACGCAGGGAAAGCACTCTACTCTCACACCATTGCCAGAAATTGGGACTCTCTACCCCATTCTGTGTCTACTGCCCCCTCCAGCTCTATATTCAAAAACTCCCTCAAATCACATCTCCTTAGTACCTGGTTATGTCCCTGTATCACATAACCTTACCCATATTGCTATTAACTCTCCAAATTGCTCTCTGATCACCTGCTTGATCTCTGATCACCTGCACGCTTGTTCATTTGAAAAGTTGAACTTTTAACTGTAGAATTTACTTAACATATTTTCTTCTCTTACCAATGTATAACTGACGTTCTGCCACAGTGGTGCAGCAGTAGCGCTGTTGCCTCACAGCAAAAGGTTCTCCTGTTTGAGTCTCGGCTAGAGCGCCTTCTGTGTGGAGTCTGCATGTCCTCCCCATGGTTGAGTGGTGTTCGAAAGACATGCGTGAATGAGCTTGCCTTCATTGAAAGTTAGGTGTCGGGCTGGCACAGCGGCACCATAAAAATCTACTGCCAATCATTAGCGGACAGGAGTTCCACTGTGGCGACCCCTAACTGGGAAAAGCCGAAAGAAGGACAACCAATGTATAACTGACATTGCCATTTTACGTTTTTCTATACCATCATTTATTTGGAGTGTTTTTAGTTATTTCTTGTTATATTACTATGTTCTCCATATATGTTGTAACCTGTTTACTGCATATTATTTGTGTATTATACTTGCTGTAATGTTTTTGGACAACTAGGTGCTGGAGCTTTTCTCCCTGGGCCTCCACTGAAAATGGACCTGGTCCAGTCGGAATTTCCTGGTTAGCAAATGTAAAATAAATAAATAAAATAAATGGGTCCCCTGAAATTATCTATGGTATGATCCCAGTTATTCTCATTAGGGGTAATATATAATTATCGACCATGGGATAGGTAAGACCAATTTATAACCAAATGTGATCGATTATTTCAAGTACAGAAAGGGAAACTGGCTAGGCTTAAAATGGTCTGCAAGTACAGCTAGCCAAGTACTTACCTATGAACCTATATTTGTTTTTCCTCTTTGCTGTTGTTTCTAAATTTGGAAATGTTTCTGTATAAGTGTCAGTTCATATCTACATTTCTAAGCTGTTATTTATAGCTTCATAAGTTCATGGGTACTTACTTGGGCATTGATCTGTGAGGATCTTTAAAGCTTAACCATATATTCCCATGAAGTTTTTAGCCATTATACTCTAAGTAAGAATAACTCAGAAACAAGCAGAATATATATATAAATTATTTACCTCTTCTATATTTTAAAAGTATGTTAAGAGCTTCACACATATCTTTAGTTTATACTAAATGCCTTTTCCAGTTATGCTTTAGATTATAAAGATAGATAGATAGATAGATAGATAGATAGATAGATAGATAGATAGATAGACAGACAGATAGATAGATAGACAGACAGACAGATATGTTTTCAGTAATTTTGGCTCACTTATATATTCATTCTACTCTCTCACCTTACAGATACACCTACAAAATGACATAATAGCAAGCTTCATTCAGCAAGATTTACCCAAAAGGAAAACATTCTGCTATAATCATAAACTAGTTACATTTTTTTAAAAGACCCTTCACTTACTTACCCATTGCGGTTTCAATGCTACATCTTACATATGTTAACATTCAAGGTAAGTTAATCTTTCTCCAAAACATTCAAGGTAAGTTACACATATGTTAACATTCAAGGTAAGTTAATCTTTCTCCAAAACATTCAAGGTAAGTTACACATATGTTAACATTCAAGGTAAGTTAATCTTTCTGCAAAACATTCAAGGTAAGTTATTCTTTCTGCAGAACATAGTTGACAAATGTCTCAGTTTATAAAAGCATTCTCTTGCTACAAAATAGCATGGAGATCCATTACACTATATACTGAGTTATGAAGGTATCATAGGTTCAGTCTCCCATGATGTAATAGCAAGATGCTGCAAATCCAGGAAGATGTCAGGAAGACATCCTTAGCAGCAGAATAAACCACAATAACATGGTCTACATCAAGAAACAGATAATTTGATACTCTACTTGGTAATGGAGTTATGCCCAGCTCCATGACGTACTTGTGGAAAACAGGTAATAATATCACTTTAACAAACCAAGAAAAGAGTTGTCAATGTCACCTTTTCAGCAGTCCGAAGTAGGATATGGGTTGCGGCCGCTATATGGCATCACAGTGGGTGTGGTTGTGAGTACAGGGTGTGTCAAGTATCTGACAGTACCATGGGAGTGGTAAAGGAGATGGTGCAGTTAATGATAGTGCAACATTATATAGTAACAGCATACTGAAATCCCTCACACAAGCCATTTAAAATTATGCATGATTATATATTAAAAAAATTAAGCCGCACTGGAAAAATACTTACATAACACTACTGACATTCTAACACCTAATGCATTGTTATACTTTCTAACTACATTTTCAGGAAAAATTGAGAAATTGATGTGTTTAGTTTTTGTATTAACAGTTGTAAAAAAGTACTACTAAACAGCTGTAGCCATAACAGCTGCAGGCCTTTACACCAATAACAGCCTAAATATACATTTACCTTTTTGAAATTATGTGCTAGAAAGCATAAAGGGAGCAAAACATCCTGAAATGCTCAAACATTTATGTGAAAAAAGAAATAAAACTAGCACATAAGCAAGTATACCTTATTAACAATAAACACTTTAAAATGTAGATGATCGAGAATTTCACACTTTTAGCAGCCCCTTCCCCCAACACAGGCACACACACACACACACACACACACACACACACACACACACACACACACACACACACACACACACACACACACACACACACAAATTTTCACCTGTAAAAATTAAATTCTTGCAAACTGTCCTGAAAAATCCAATATAAAATCTATAAATCTATTAGCAATATGCCTAACACTCTCTCTCTCTCTCTCTCTATATATATATATATATATATATATTATATATATGAATCTACCTGAAAACATCGGCATGCGAAAACACAGACAACGAGATCACCGACACCACAAAACCGGCAGTTCAAAAACACGACAGTTTACATGCCCGACAAACCATAATCCAGACAGTCAACAAAACAAAACAAATCCCTTTTCCAAAAAACACACACACACAACACAAGCACACCAGAAACCTTACAAACCTACACTAAACCTTACATACACAACTATCTATGCACTAACCTTAACCCAAACCCTAACCCTAAGGTCTGTCACTATTGCACTTACCTTACCCGCACCCAACCCTAAAGTCCGTCACTATCACACACTTACCTTACCCGCACCCTAGCCCTAAAGTCCGTCACTATCGCACACTTACCTTACCCGCACCCTAACCCTAAAGTCTGTCACTATCACACACTTACCTTACCCACACCCTAACCCTAACGTCCGTCACTATCACATACTTACACAGTCGGGCTCGTTTCACATGTCGGTGTTTTCAGCTTCGGGATTTTGAACTGTCGATCATTTCAGTTGTCAGTCTTCTGGTGTCGGTGTTCTCGCCATCGGCGCTTCGGAGCTTCTGGTGTTGCAGTGTGTGAATGGATAGGTGTAAGTTCAGGTAAGTATGTATGACTGTGTTGGTTAGGGGCTTTAGTGTATGTTCGTGTGTGTTTTGGCTGTGATGTGTGTATGCAAGGGGCTGTGAAATGTGTGGGTGTGAGTTACCTTTGTGTGTGTGATTGTGCAATCTCAGAGTTAGTATATATAAGTAGGGGGGGTGGGGGGCACAGCCCCCCACATGGGGGGTGCAGGGGGGTTTGACCCCCTACTTGTCTGTAGTGTAGGATTGTATGTTTGATTGTGGGGGGAGATTGTGCGGATGTGTATGTGTGTGGTGTATTTGTAGTGTAGGTTCGTGATTTTAAATTTCGTGGTTATGAGGTTTCAGGATTTCAAGCTTTCGGCTATAGAATTTCGAAATACTGAAATTCGGGATTTCATTATTTTGGGATTCTATAGTGACCCCATCTACATATATATATATATATATATATATATATATATATATATATATATATATATATATATAGGATCACTATGGAATACCGAAATTCCACAATCCCAAAATTCTGAATCCCGAGGACCACAATCTCGATATTGCAGAATCTCGAACGTAGTGACTGGGGATTGCTGTACAGTGCGGAACAGGAACTTTGCCATTCAGTCCACTGTAGTGAGATCTCGGAGTTGGTATATTTAAGTTGCAGGGGGTGTGGGGGGTGCAGGGGGCTTGCCCCCTGCATACATGTTAGAATAATTTGTTGTATGTTTTACTTTTTTTTTTTTAAGTTTTGAGATTCCGCAATCTTGAGATTCTGTTCCTTGGGATTCAGAGTCTCGGGAATGTGAAATTTCGGTATTCCGTAGTGATTCCATATATATATTTTATATATATATATATATATATATATATATATATATATATATATATATATACACACACACACACACACACACACACACACATACTTTCACCTTTACAAATTATTGCTTACATATCATACCCCAAGCAGTTGATATAAATCTATTTGCAATGCCTAATGCACCCAGTTTACCTCTGAACACAGCATAAAAATTGTCTTTTAAAAATGTAGCACTGAAAGGTTACTGTACTTACCACTGCAATGCAGAACAGGACCACCATAGTGTTTATTTAGCTGCAGGCTGGCTGGCATGTTTTTTCTGGGCTAGATTGCTGGATGGCTGCCTGGCTGGCTAACTGGTGTCCTTCTGAGCTGTCTGGCTGGCTTCCTTCTGGGCTGGAGAGGTGCCTTCCTTCATGGCTTGTTGGCAGCTTTCTTTCTCGGATGGTGGGCTGCTTTCCTAGTGGGGTGCATTCATTCTGTGCTGGTAAACTGGATGGCTGGCTTCCTTCTGGACTGATAGGCTGGCTGAATGCCAGGCTTTTTTGCTTGCTTCTTGACTGACTAGCTGACTTGCTTGCTTCTTGGATGGTTGGCTTGCTGGCATCCTCTGCACTCGTAAACAGATTTCAGGTCTTTTCCCCAGGGGCTGTATAAGAAAGTGCTTCTACAACTTCAGAGCTTTGCATGGTTCTTCCTTATGTGAGTAATGTCCCCTCAACAAATTGCAGCCAATACTTGTATAATTTTCATTAGACATGACCTAACATGGAACAAATCTTCCTGCAGGTCCAGATTCTTGATGTAACTGAATCACAAGTGAACAGCAAAGAATAAGTGCAGTTTTAACTGTGATCCTCAGTGATTCAGTGAAAGCTGGACATTGCAGGTCCCACTGCTTTATGTTGCAGGTGACAGACTGGAGAGCCCTAAAATGTGAGTGTCCCACTCACTGTAGAACTGGTGGCAACCTTATCCAAGAATTTCTAGCATTACCTGTATACATTTCCAGTGGCCTAATTATATGGACCACATCTGGCCACAGTCATGAGGAAATCCTTTTATGTTGCACAACTTATAAGTAAGGGCATGACATCTAGGTCCAAAGAGATTGTTATCCCACTGTACTCCACCCTTATCAGACCAATCATAGAGTACAATGCTCCCTTTGGTATGTACCTGACCAGGCATTTGCAGCAACTAGAGCAACCTCAGAGGTTCCTTACAAAAAGAATACAAGGTGCAACAAACCTGCCTTATGCAGAGCAGCCTGAAGCCCTTTCCTTCTACTCAGTCTCCTATAGATTGCTGAGGAATGACCTATGCATGGCTTACAAGGCATCCGCAAACTCCACACTTATGAATTTCCTATGTACTCGTAAGTTAGAGTACCAGAAATACAAGGTATAGGGACCTGAATTTTGCCTGGGACTTAAACAGAACATGCTGGAGAGACAGATATGTGTCCCAGAGACTGCCCCTCCTACAGAACAGGCTCCCCATCCATGTGAAGCTGAGTTTGTCTGTTACCTAGTTTAAGCACAACATAGATAAGTTGATGGGGAATAGGAAATTTACACAGGGCCTGACATTCATGTCCCTTATGGACAGAGTTAGCTTATAAATGCCTGGCTCCTAATGTTCTGTTTAGATACAGGACATCATTATTCTTTTGGGAAAACTTGGCTAAGCTTAGAAAGGCCCCCTCCCGCCTTACATTGGTAACCTAGTAACAGTCTATGAATCTATGAATCTCTATATTTTCACTGTATCACACCTACAAAGGCAAATAACTGTTGGAATTGATAAAGCCTGCTCATCTTGCTAAGTTTGTGTGCATGACGAGCAGCAATGATCAGGGAATTTGCAATTCAGAAAAATGCAGTACATATTGCAGCCAGCTACCAAACAAGGGTTAGAAGCTGAATATGCTAATAAGCATATAAATAGCTGAGTTACATACTAAAAAAGGAAAGAATCATTATGGAACAATTCAAAAATGTATAAAATGAGAACAAACATGTCAAGCTTGCTTTAGCTCTGAATTCCAATACATGCTGGAATACAGCCAGAAGGATACTCTGAAAATTTTTAAGGGCTGCTGCATCCATTATAAATCTGTATGTACAACAGGCTCCCATACAAGGTGCTGCTGCCAGACCTTGGCCTAGAAGAAGTAGAGTGTTCATACTGTGGTTGACCTACCATGGACTACATGAAAGAGAAATACTAGACTGCTACAGGGTGGACAGGGATACCTACGAACAAATAGTGGACAGCTGCTGTCCTAACCTGAGGCTCCATAGAAATTATGAAGAACCCATCCCAGTGAAAACTAAGGTATGCATAGATTTATATATACTGGCTACAGAGACTTGTCACTGACCCACAGGGAAAACAGTGGGGGTGGCACAGACCTCTACCTCAAGAATACTCCACCAATTCCTCAATGTTATGCTGCAACATATTAGACAACATATATGGTTTCCACATAACCCAGAAGAGACAGCTCCCAAGATGCACAATTGCTATACAATAGCACATTTTTCTGAGGTTCTGGAGCTATACACCACACCCACAATGAAATTAAAGCTTCACCTGTTGTACTGGGAAAGAGATTCACAAACAGAAAAGGTTATCACTTCATCAACTGTCATGTGGTCTGTACTGCATAAGGTGCCATCAATATTGGGTGTGCAGGTCACCCTAGCAATTTCCACTACTCCCACATCACACCTGTGACCTGTAGTTAAGGTTTTCAAGGGGTGATTTTCTACAAGGAGATCCTGTGGAGGATGCAGCATATGGACTAAAACCTTGTGCCATAACTGCTATTAGAACCCCACACAACCCCATTGAATAAAGTTACAACACTGCAGATGTACAGGCTAGAAATATAATACAGCATGTATCTGAGCTGCTCAAGTCATGGTCCCACTATCTGGATACATCTGGAGTTGGCCAACAATATGACCCACCACCTCTGCCAAAATACTGACTGTCTGTGCCATCTTACATAACATTATACACAGAAAGCAGTTGCCCCGAGACAAGGGGTACAGTTACCAGCATCAATAGCAGGCCCAGCAGACACAGATGAGAAGTCAGATGATGAAAGTGTAACTGGAGACAATCATGGTTGACAGAGGCATGCACAACATGCCAAGGCACTGGCTAAGAGGCAATGAATGGTACACTCACTCACCACTTAATAGAAAATAAGAGCTATGCACATAAAAACAATAACATTAATACCTACAAACATACCATCCTTTGTTTACCCATGCAATGACTGGTTAATGTGTGCATTGGACATAAGGCTACCCCTAAGCAATGGTGTTCTAAGCAGCAGTGTCAAAGGTGAGTGATGAACCTGTAATGAACAGATGAAATACTTACCTAAGTTTATGTATGATACAATCCAACTGTGGTTATCTGTACAGGAATGTCTAAACTACTATTTTAACTAATATATCAACAAATGCTGAACAAATCAACTGTTTATAGGTTCATACATTCATAGGGGATTATTAGACTAATGGATCCAGAGCCGTTACAAGCCTAGCCAGTTTTACCCAGATTTTACCCAATTTTCTATCCCTAAGGGAAGGATAGCAACAATCAGCAAGTGGGTTTTGACAACTTTTACAGACTCCCTCTAAACATAAGAGACATGGGTGCCATCCCAGTGCTCAATTTGTGATTTCTCATCCTTTGGTTCAGATTTCACTTGAAAATGGCATATTCCAGAGGAGGCACAATCTCTGGGATACATAACTGTCTCTCCAGCATGATCTATTCAAGTCAGAGATCAGGTTTAGATCTCTGGAGTGCGTAACCTCGTGCAGTTAGTTTTGTGAATATGCAACATTTCCATCAGGGCAGAGTCAGAGACTGCCTTGTAGGTCAGGCAAAATCACCCCTCAGTAATCTGAAGGAAATATAATACAGTGATATGGCTTTTAATCAGTCTGAATATGACATGTTGATTATACCCTGGATTTTTTTGGTGAGAAACCTCTGAGGATGCTCCAACTGTTGTAGGTGCCTGGCGAGCTACATGACAAAGGTTGCACTGTACTCAATTACTGGTCTCATGAAGGCCGAGTACAGTGGTACTATGACATCCTTAGATCTGGATGTCATGCCCTTACTTATAAGCTGAGCCACATAAAAGGATTTCCTCACCACCATGGACACATGTTGGTCAAAGTTCAGATAACTGTCTGAGTACCCAGATGGCTCACCACTGGGTCCACTCTTAGCTGGATGCTATCAATGTTGTAATTTGCAGGGGTATTTGATTTCCCAAAGGGTATTATTATAAACTTCTTCACATTTAGTTTGAGGCTATGGCTCCAACACTAATCATGAGTCTGCCTCAGATCATTCTGTAGGATACCAACATTGTTTAAAGAGTCAATGATTGCCCCCAACTTGCAGTAATCAGCAAACTTGGTCAGCTAAAGGCCATCTACATTTGCTTTGACATCTGAAAAGTATATTGCAAACAGGAGATGTCCTAGCACTGAGCCCCATGGTATTTCACTGGTGACTGGCCTCTTGCTGGATGTGGATCCCACCACTCTAACGTGTCCTATCCATGGGCCATTTGGCTATCCATCTGATGATGCAGAGGTTTATGCCCAGTTTTGTGAGTTTATCTATAATACGTGAGTGGGTTATAATGTCAAATTCCTTAGTCTGGTCAATGTAGGATGTATGTACTGTCTTACCCTCATCCATGGTCTTGGTGACCTTATCAAAGAAATCCACCAGACTGAGCAGACAGGACCTGCCCTTGAAAAAGCCAAACTGGGTTGGGTGTAGAGTCTCTAGATTTTCCATGTCATTGTTAATCAGGTCCATGATTATCCTTTCCATAGCCATGCATATGAGGCCAGTCAGACTTATGGGTTGGTAGTTTCCTTGCTCCATTTATGTTTAGCCCTTGTGCATAGGGACAACAGTTGTTGTCCTCCACTCTGCTGAGACAAAGCCTGTCTGGACACTGTGATTAAACAGAGATCACAGTGTGTCTGCTAGGTCATGTTTCAAGCTATTTCATAGGCACCCTGGAATTCCAACAGAGCCCATTGATGCTCTGTATCTACCTTTAGAGAAGGCACTGATGACCTGTTGTTTTTTGATAACAGCCAAAGGGATGGTAGGAGATACTTCATGTGGAGTGACTGGAGGTGACGAGTGGGTGAAATCTGAGCTGAATTTATTGGCCATCAGGTTTGTTATTTCTTCTGACTGATTACAAGGTAGTACCATCTACAACCAACTCAGTACATTGTTGAGTATTTCCCTTAAGATTTTGGACATAACTAAATCATTCTTTGTGGTTATCCTTTGCTTGGAAGGCTATTTTAGTCTTCTATTTGGCGTTTGAAGATGTGACTAGTTCCCTGAGTTACCTGTTGAGACTAATGAGGATTTTTTTCTCTGTTGTGCACCTTTCTGCTTACTAGTAGACATGAATTTCTTCTTTCTGTTGTATAATCTATTTATGTCAGGGGTCCACCAGTGTGACTTGTTTTTCTGGCTAGGCCTGAGTTTAGTTTAGTCAGGTACTGTCATTTCTTTGCAGTTATTTAACTGGTTTTAGACGGCATTAGTGTATACTTCTGCATAGACCTCAATGTTTTGGGGTTAGGGGTAGATTTAAAATTACCTGTGCTATCTCTTAAGAGAAGGTAATATGCCTTGGAAAAATTCTTTAGGGTTTTAATGTTTGATGGGGTTCTACTGTTACACTTATTTCAAAGTAGACCGATTTATGATCTGATCTTACCAATGATGACTTTATGCTGGGGGTTGCAATGCTCCCCCATGTTTGTGAGCACCATGTCTAGGATATTTGAGCCCCTAGTGGGAGTGCAAAACAGCTATTCCACAACATTTGCATTCACAAAGTCAGACAGCATGTTAGTGGTTGTGTATGTTTCCCAGTTTAAAATCACCCATTAGTAGTGTGTTGGGAAGAATGCTAAGTGACTCTAGTAACTTCAGGTATGCGGAGTGGTTTTCATTGTTCATGATTGGGGACCTGTAGCTAATGATGATGGGCGATTTTGCCTATGGTCAGCTGGACATGGAGTACCTCAAGCGAGTCATCCTGAATGGGCAATCTAGAGGTATGATTGTTTTTTATGTAAATGGAAACACCTCCTCCTTTCATTTTTTTCCTTTTCAGAGGGTGGTCTAATGTGTAATATGCATTGTAGCCTTGCAATGTTGGGATGCTTTCCATAGCCTTGAACCACATCTCTGTAACTGCACAGATGTCAGTTTCCAGGAGAGCTTCCAGGGTGTGCAGTTTATTGTTATGACTCTTAGAAATGAGCAGTAGTACCTTCAGTTTGGCATTAGAAGAATATGTTACGTCGGTAGGTCTGTTAGTTTGGCACTGCTAAAAAAAGGCACTATGCGTCTGGCTAATGCCTTGGCCAGTATTTGAAAGTCTAGCAGTGGTCTGTCAATCATGTCATCATAGGCTGACAAATACTGGATCTCCCTGGAACAACACCAGTAGCTAAGCCAACTACTGAAGTCAATAATTTTCTGTTTGTATTATGGTATCATTGCTGGTGAAGGTAGAATACTCACTGCATGGCTCATACCAGCTTATGACACATATTTATAGAGGTTCATCATGTCTCTTTTCATATAGTCCAGGGAGGTACATTTTACGTAATTCACCTTCACATGGACTATGACTGAGTCATGCTGTTATTTGTGGTTGAGTGCCCTGAGTGCCTGCATGATCTGGTGAATCCTGGCCCCTAGCAGGCAACTGACAGTTACCCTCTCTTTATCCATCCTGGTGAGGGGTGTCTGTGTGTCTCACAACGGAGTCTCGTATGGCCAAGATGTTTGAATGTCTGGTATTTTGCTTAGGGGCTTGCTTGTGGTG
The DNA here is from genome assembly GCF_019279795.1 of Protopterus annectens. NCBI lineage: Eukaryota > Metazoa > Chordata > Ceratodontiformes > Protopteridae > Protopterus > Protopterus annectens. Next base: position 720,598,296 of record NC_056739.1, read on the forward strand.
ACACTGTGATGTGTATTTTTATGTGTAGTGGTTGGGGTTGATTTGGTTTTGTTTGCATGTGGTTTCTGAAGGCAGCATATGGGAGGCCTTTGTGGCTTTAGTAAGTTACTTGTGAGTACCTCTGCATATGTGGGTTTGTGTATTGAGACCTTATTTAGTGAGGGAAATGATGTCCATGTACTGACAACCTGTTTGTCATTTGATTCATCGGTATGTGAGAGTTGTGTCTCAATTTTCATAGAATAACTTCATCTCTCACATACTGTGTTTGTTTGTTTCAGGATTAAGTGGTTGTCAGTATACATGAGACAATTGCTACATTGTCACAGAATGCCCATGGCCACCAGGCTGGCCACAGACACAGCAGAAAAGTGCCTATGCATGGTTTCAGTTTTTTTACTATGGGTTTAACCCAGGAGAAGAGTGGGGAGATTTAACTGGACTGGGATGACAGCACATGGATGAAGAATGGGTGCTGCACTCAGTGTGAACTGTAGCTCTCCAACAAGGCGGTGCTGCTCTGCATGCACCTCAGATGCTCCTAGAGCAGCAGGGGGACTGAGGAAGGTGGCAAAGATAGTTATTCTAAGCATACCTCTCACGTGTGCCTCATTACGAGGAACGTAACTCATTTGGGGTCTTAAAAAATTCATGTTCCTCGAAGTTCCACATCGAAGGCTCTGTCACACATTCAGTGTTAGGAATTTTTTAAAGTGATATCCATGATAAATAGAAAAGAATCATTAGTTCATTAAAATATCTTTTTTATATGTAAAACCAGCATATTTTAACCATCCTATTACCTTTCTAGTTGTTCTAGTGAAGTAAGCTGTTAGTATGTGTTCCACATTTCGACTGCTTTTTCCACATTATGAGGGCTGTTGTTCCTCATTTCTGAGATGGAAGATTGAGAGCTATGATTTTAAGAGAAGTTTTAACTTGAAAATGTTTGCATCTGCACAGGGCACTACTAACCACCACTGCAAGTAGAGCAGCTTAGCGCAAACACTGGGATTGTATAGAATCAGAAAAACAAGTTTTACAACAGCAAGACCTACAGACCAATCAGGAAAACACACAATAATCTTTCAGCCAGAAGCATCTAACACAGATAGGTTCACTATAGCACACTTCTGCCATAAGAGTGCAGTTAGAAAATCTTAAGTGAACAAATGTTGGTTTTTAGAGCTCAAGTGCATGGAAACCACACAATCTAGATATTACTGTCCTGTAAAACTAGCAGACACAATTTAATTAAGTACTTCAGCAGCAGTGCAAACAGCTCAACTTTGAAACTATACTAAATGTGCAAAATATAACAATTAATACAATGTTCTTATGAAACACAGTAAAAATAATCAGCAAAAGTGCAAAATGATACTTGTTTTTGTTCTTTTAACAGCGGATGTCTCTAGATGCAACAAATTCTCTATAACTCTCAGGCAAAGTATCCAAAACAATAACAGCTCTGAGGAATTGTAAAAGGAACAAAAAGGTTTTGCCTGCATATATTATTATGTTTCCAGCCGATGCATCAAGTATAAGCAACCCCATGTCAATCAAACTCACAGGGAGAAGGGCAATGTCACAAATCCACAGGGGCAGGGCAATGTCACAAATCCACAAAGGGAAGGGCAATGTCACCATCATCTATAAAGCCTTATGACTACAAATGAAGAGAATTAGTTAAAGACAAAAGTGACATGTTGCAATCCAACAGCAGAAAGAGAAATTTACTCCCCAAAGCATGCATGTTCTACTCATTGTTGTCCAACAGAGATAAGCAGCCCAAGTTGGACATCCAAGCAGAGGTCAGTCGGGGCAAACTTAGCATCACCTGCACAAGGGGCTGAGCAAGCTGTACTACATATGTAATAATAATAATAATACAAGCATGACCACTACAACACAAGCTGTACTACATATGTAATACAACCACTACTAATACAAGCACAACCACTACAACACAAGCTGTACTACATATGTAATACTACTACTACTACTAATACAAGCATGACCACTACAACACAAGCTGTACTACATATGTAATACTACTACTACTAATACAAGCATGACCACTACAACACAAGCTCTATGACATATGTAATGCTACTACTACTAATACAAGCATGACCACTACAACACAAGCTGAACTACATATGTAATACTACTACTACTAATACAAGCATGACCACTACAACACAAGCTGTACTATATATGTAATACTACTACTACTAATACAAGCATGACCACTACAACACAAGCTGTACTACATATGTAATACTTCTACTACTACTACTACTAATACAAGAATGACCACTACAACACAAGCTGTACTACATATGTAATACTACTACTACTAATACAAGCATGACCACTACAACACAAGCTGTACTACATATGTAATACTACTACTACTAATACAAGCATGACCACTACAACACAAGCTGTACTACATACGTAATACTGCTACTACTACTAATACAAGCATGACCACTACAACACAAGCTGTACTACATATGAAATACTACTACTACTACTACTACTAATACAAGCATGACCACTACAACACAAGCTGTACTACATATGTAATACTACTACTACTAATACAAGCATGACCACTACAACACAAGCTGTACTACATATGTAATACTACTACTACTAATACAAGCATGACCACTACAACACAAGCTGTACTACATATGTAATACTACTACTACTAATAGAAGCATGACCACTACAACACAAGCTGTACTACATATGTAATACTGCTACTAATACTAATACAAGCATGACCACTACAACACAAGCTGTACTACATATGTAATACTACTACTACTAATACAAGCATGACCACTACAACACAAGCTGTACTACATATGTAATACTACTACTACTAATACAAGCATGACCACTACAACACAAGCTGTACTACATATGTAATACTACTACTACTAATACAAGCATGACCACTACTACACAAGCTGTACTACATATGTAATACTACTACTACTAATACAAGCATGACCACTACAACACAAGCTGTACTACATATGTAATACTACTACTACTAATACAAGCATGACCACTACAACACAAGCTGTACTACATATGTAATACTACTACTACTAATACAAGCATGACCACTACAACACAAGCTGTACTACATATGTAATACTGCTACTACTACTAATACAAGCATGACCACTACAACACAAGCTGTACTACATATGTAATACTACTGCTACTAATACAAGCATGACCACTACAACACAAGCTGTACTACATATGTAATACTACTACTACTAATACAAGCATGACCACTGCAACACAAGCTGTACTACATATGTAATACTGCTACTACTAATACAAGCATGACCACTACAACACAAGCTGTACTACATATGTAATACTACTACTACTAATACAAGCATGACCACTACAACACAATGTGTACTACATATGTAATACTACTACTACTAATACAAGCATGACCACTACAACACAAGCTGTACTACATATGTAATACTACTACTACTACTACTACTACTAATACAAGCATGACCACTACAACACAAGCTGTACTACATATGTAATACTACTACTACTACTAATACAAGCATGGCCATACAACACAAGCTGTACTACATATGTAATACTACTACTACTACTACTAACACAAGCATGGCCACTACAACACAAGCTGTATTACATATGCAATACTACTACTACTACTACTAATGCAAGCATGGCCACTACAACACAAGCTGTACTACATATGTAATGCTACTACTATTAACACAAGCATGACCACTACAACACAAGCTGTACTACATATGTAATACTACTACTACTAATACAAGCATGACCACTACAACACAAGCTGTACTACATGTCTAATACTACTACTACTAATACAAGCATGACCACTACAACACAAGCTGTACTACATATGTAATACTACTACTACTAATACAAGCATGACCACTACAACACAAGCTGTACTACATATGTAATACTACTACTACTAATACAAGCATGGCCGCTACAACACAAGCTGTACTACATATGTAATACTACTACTACTAATACAAGCATGACCACTACAACACAAGCTGTACTACATATGTAATACTACTACTACTAATACAAGCATGACCACTACAACACAAGCTGTACTGCATATGTAATACTACTACTACTAATACAAGCATGACCACTACAATAAAAGGTGTACTACATATGCAATATTACTACTATTAATACAAGCATGACCACTACAACACAAGCTGTACTACATATGTAATACTACTACTACTTCTAATACAAGCATGACAACTACAACACAAGCTGTACTATATATTTAATACTACTGCTACTAATACAAGCATGACCACTACAACACAAGCTGTACTATATATTTAATACTACTGCTACTAATACAAGCATGACAACTACAACACAAGCTGTACTATATATTTAATACTACTGCTACTAATACAAGCATGACCACTACAAAACAAGTTGTACTACTTATGCAATACTACTACTACTAATACAAGCATGACCACTACAACACAAGCTGTACTGCATATGTAATACTACTACTAATACAAGCATGACCACTACAACACAAGCTGTACTACATATGTAATACTACTACTACTACTTCTAATACAAGCATGACAACTACAACACAAGCTGTACTACATACGTAATACTACTAATACTACTACTACTACTAATACAAGCATGACCACTACAACACAAGCTGTACTACATATTTAATACTACTACTACTAATACAAGCATGACCACTACAACACAAGCTGTACTGCATATGTAATACTACTACTAATACAAGCATGACCACTACAACACAAGCTGTACTACATATGTAATACTACTACTGCTACTTCTAATACAAGCATGACAACTACATCACAAGCTGTACTACATATGTAATACTACTACTACTACTAATACAAGCATGACCACTACAACACAAGCTGTACTATATATTTAATACTACTACTACTAATACAAGCATGACCACTACAACACAAGCTCTACTATATATTTAATACTACTACTACTAATAAAAACATGACCACTACAACACAAGCTCTACGACATATGTAATGCTACTACTACTACTACTACTAATACAAGCATGACCACTACAACACAAGCTGTACTACATATGTAATACTACTACTACTACTACTAATACAAGCATGACCACTACAACACAAGCTGTATGACATATGTAATGCTACTACTACTAATACAAGCATAACCACTACACCACAAGCTGTACTACATATGTAATACTACTACTACTACTACTAATACAAGCATGACCACTACAACACAAGCTGTACTACAGATGTAATACTACTACTACTTCTAATACAAGCATGACAACTACAACACAAGATGTACTACATATGTAATACTACTTCTACTACTAATACAAGCATGACCACTACAACACAAGCTGTACTATATATTTAGTACTACTACTAATACAAGCATGACCACTACAACACAAGCTGTACTACATATGTAATACTATTACTAACACAAAATGACCACTACAACACAAGCTCTATGACATATGTAATGCTACTACTACTAATACAAGAATGACCACTACAACACAAGCTGTACTACATATGTAATACTACTACTACTAATACAAGCATGACCACTACAACACAAGCTGTACTACATATGTAATACTACTACTACTAATACAAGCATGACCACTACAACACAAGCTGTACTACATATGTAATACTACTACTACTAATACAAGCATGACCACTACAACACAAGCTGTACTACATATGTAATACTACTACTACTAATATAAGCATGACCACTTCAACACAAGCTGTACTACATATGTAATACTACTACTACTACTACTAATACAAGCATGACCACTACAACACAAGCTGTACTACATATGTAATACTACTACTACTAATACAAGAATGACCACTACAACACAAGCTGTACTACATATGTAATAATACTACTACTAATACAAGCATGACCACTACAATAAAAGCTGTACTACATATGTAATACTACTACTATTAATACAAGCATGACCACTACAACACAAGCTGTACTACATATGTAATACTACTACTACTACTACTTCTAATACAAGCATGACAACTACAACACAAGCTGTACTATATATTTAATACTACTGCTACTAATACAAGCATGACCACTACAACACAAGCTGTACTATATATTTAATACTACTGCTACTAATACAAGCATGACAACTACAACACAAGCTGTACTATATATTTAATACTACTGCTACTAATACAAGCATGACCACTACAACACAAGTTGTACTACTTATGCAATACTACTACTACTAATACAAGCATGACCACTACAACACAAGCTGTACAACATATGTAATGCTACTACTACTAATACAAGCATGACCACTACAACACAAGCTGTACTGCATATGTAATACTACTACTAATACAAGCATGACCACTACAACACAAGCTGTACTACATATGTAATACTACTACTACTTCTAATACAAGCATGACAACTACAACACAAGCTGTACTACATATGTAATACTTCTACTACTACTAATACAAGCATGACCACTACAACACAAGCTGTACTACATATTTAATACTACTACTACTAATACAAGCATGACCACTACAACACAAGCTGTACTGCATATGTAATACTACTACTAATACAAGCATGACCACTACAACACAAGCTGTACTACATATGTAATACTACTACTACTACTTCTAATACAAGCATGACAACTACAACACAAGCTGTACTACATATGTAATACTACTACTACTACTAATACAAGCATGACCACCACAACACAAGCTGTACTACATATTTAATACTACTACTACTAATACAAGCATGACCACTACAACACAAGCTGTACTGCATATGTAATACTACTACTAATACAAGCATGACAACTACAACACAAGCTGTACTACATATGTAATACTACTACTACTACTACTAATACAAGCATGACCACTACAACACAAGCAGTACTATATATTTAATACTACTACCACTAATACAAGCATGACCACTACAACACAAGCTGTACTATATATTTAATACTACTACTACTAATAAAAACATGACCACTACAACATAAGCTCTACGACATATGTAATGCTACTACTACTACTAATACAAGCATGACCACTACAACACAAACTGTACTACATATGTAATACTACTACTACTACTACTAATACAAGCATGACCACTACAACACAAGCTGTATGACATATGTAATGCTACTACTACTAATACAAGCATAACCACTACACTACAAGCTGTACTACATATGTAATACTACTACTACTAATACAAGCATGACCACTACAACACAAGCTGTACTACATATGTAATACTACTACTACTACTACTTCTAATACAAGCATGACAACTACAACACAAGATGTACTACATATGTAATACTACTTCTACTACTAATACAAGCATGACCACTACAACACAATCTGTACTATATATTTAGTACTACTACTACTAATACAAGCATGACCACTACAACACAAGCTGTACTACATATGTAATACTATTACTAACACAAAATGACCACTACAACACAAGCTCTATGACATATGTAATGCTACTACTACTAATACAAGAATGACCACTACAACACAAGCTGTACTACATATGTAATACTACTACTACTAATATAATCATGGCCACTACAACACAAGCTGTACTACATATGTAATAATATTACTACTACTACTACTACTACTAATACAAGCATGGCCACTACAACACAAGCTGTACTACATATGTAATGCTACTACTATTAACACAAGCATGACCACTACAACACAAGCTGTACTACATATGTAATACTACTACTACTAATACAAGCATGACCACTACAACACAAGCTGTACTACATATGTAATACTACTACTACTAATACAAGCATGACCACTACAACACAAGTTGTACTACATATGTAATACTACTACTACTAATACAAGCATGACCACTGCAACACAAGCTGTACTACATATGTAATACTACTACTACTAATATAAGCATGACCACTACAACACAAGCTGTACTACATATGTAATACTACTACTACTACTACTACTACTACTACTACTAATACAAGCATGGCCACTACAACACAAGCTGTACTACATATGTAATACTACTACTACTAATATAAGCATGACCACTACAGCGCAAGCTGTACTACATATGTAATACTACTACTACTAATGCAAGCATGACCACTACAACACAAGCTGTACTACATATGCAATACTACTACTTCTACTAATACAAGCATGACCACTACAACACAAGTTGTACTAAATATGTAATACTACTACTACTAATAAAAGCATGACCACTACAACACAAGCTTTACTACATATGTAATACTACTACTACTAATACAATCATGACCACTACAACACAAGTTGTACTACATATGTAATACTACTACTACTAATACAAGCATGACCACTGCAACACAAGCTGTACTACATATGTAATACTACTACTCCTAATATAAGCATGACCACTACAACACAAGCTGTACTACATATGTAATACTACTACTACTACTACTACTACTACTAATACAAGCATGGCCACTACAACACAAGCTGTACTACATATGTAATACTACTACTACTAATATAAGCATGACCACTACAGCACAAGCTGTACTACATATGTAATACTACTACTACTAATGCAAGCATGACCACTACAACACAAGCTGTACTACATATGCAATACTACTACTTCTACTAATACAAGCATGACCACTACAACACAAGTTGTACTAAATATGTAATACTACTACTACTACTACTACTAATAAAAGCATGACCACTACAACACAAGCTTTACTACATATGTAATACTACTACTACTAATACAAGCATGACCACTACAACACAAGCTGTACTACATATGTAATACTACTACTAATACAAGCATGACCACTACAACACAAGCTGTACTACATATGTAATACTACTACTACTAATACAAGCATGACCACTACAACACAAGCTGTACTACATATGTAATACTACTACTACTAATACAAGCATGACCACTACAACACAAGCTGTACTACATATGTAATACTACTACTACTAATACAAGCATGGCCACTACAACACAAGCTGTACTACATATGTAATGCTAATACTATTAACACAAGCATGACCACTACAACACAAGCTGTACTACATATGTAATACTACTACTACTAATACAAGCATGACCACTACAACACAAGCTGTACTACATATGTAATACTATTACTAACACAAAATGACCACTACAACACAAGCTCTATGACATATGTAATGCTACTACTACTAATACAAGAATGACCACTACAACACAAGCTGTACTACATATGTAATACTACTACTACTAATACAAGCATGACCACTACAACACAAGCTGTACTACATATGTAATACTACTACTACTAATACAAGCATGACCACTACAACACAAGCTGTACTACATATGTAATACTACTACTACTAATACAAGCATGACCACTACAACACAAGCTGTACTACATATGTAATACTACTACTACTAATATAAGCATGACCACTTCAACACAAGCTGTACTACATATGTAATACTACTAATACTACTACTACTACTACTAATACAAGCATGACCACTACAACACAAGCTGTACTACATATGTAATACTACTACTACTAATACAAGAATGACCACTACAACACAAGCTGTACTACATATGTAATACTACTACTACTAATACAAGCATGACCACTACAATAAAAGCTGTACTACATATGTAATACTACTACTATTAATACAAGCATGACCACTACAACACAAGCTGTACTACATATGTAATACTACTACTACTACTACTTCTAATACAAGCATGACAACTACAACACAAGCTGTACTATATATTTAATACTACTGCTACTAATACAAGCATGACCACTACAACACAAGCTGTACTATATATTTAATACTACTGCTACTAATACAAGCATGACAGCTACAACACAAGCTGTACTATATATTTAATACTACTGCTACTAATACAAGCATGACCACTACAACACAAGTTGTACTACTTATGCAATACTACTACTACTAATACAAGCATGACCACTACAACACAAGCTGTACAACATATGTAATGCTACTACTACTAATACAAGCATGACCACTACAACACAAGCTGTACTGCATATGTAATACTACTACTAATACAAGCATGACCACTACAACACAAGCTGTACTACATATGTAATACTACTACTACTACTTCTAATACAAGCAGGACAACTACAACACAAGCTGTACTACATATGTAATACTACTACTACTACTAATACAAGCATGACCACTACAACACAAGCTGTACTACATATTTAATACTACTACTACTAATACAAGCATGACCACTACAACACAAGCTGTACTGCATATGTAATACTACTACTAATACAAGCATGACCACTACAACACAAGCTGTACTACATATGTAATACTACTACTACTACTTCTAATACAAGCATGACAACTACAACACAAGCTGTACTACATATGTAATACTACTACTACTACTAATACAAGCATGACCACCACAACACAAGCTGTACTACATATTTAATACTACTACTACTAATACAAGCATGACCACTACAACACAAGCTGTACTGCATATGTAATACTACTACTAATACAAGCATGACAACTACAACACAAGCTGTACTACATATGTAATACTACTACTACTACTACTACTAATACAAGCATGACCACTACAACACAAGCAGTACTATATATTTAATACTACTACCACTAATACAAGCATGACCACTACAACACAAGCTGTACTATATATTTAATACTACTACTACTAATAAAAACATGACCACTACAACATAAGCTCTACGACATATGTAATGCTACTACTACTACTAATACAAGCATGACCACTACAACACAAACTGTACTACATATGTAATACTACTACTACTACTACTAATACAAGCATGACCACTACAACACAAGCTGTATGACATATGTAATGCTACTACTACTAATACAAGCATAACCACTACACTACAAGCTGTACTACATATGTAATACTACTACTAATACAAGCATGACCACTACAACACAAGCTGTACTACATATGTAATACTACTACTACTACTTCTAATACAAGCATGACAACTACAACACAAGATGTACTACATATGTAATACTACTTCTACTACTAATACAAGCATGACCACTACAACACAATCTGTACTATATATTTAGTACTACTACTACTAATACAAGCATGACCACTACAACACAAGCTGTACTACATATGTAATACTATTACTAACACAAAATGACCACTACAACACAAGCTCTATGACATATGTAATGCTACTACTACTAATACAAGAATGACCACTACAACACAAGCTGTACTACATATGTAATACTACTACTACTAATATAATCATGGCCACTACAACACAAGCTGTACTACATATGTAATAATATTACTACTACTACTACTACTAATACAAGCATGGCCACTACAACACAAGCTGTACTACATATGTAATGCTACTACTATTAACACAAGCATGACCACTACAACACAAGCTGTACTACATATGTAATACTACTACTACTAATATAAGCATGACCACTACAACACAAGCTGTACTACATATGTAATACTACTACTACTAATACAAGCATGACCACTACAACACAAGTTGTACTACATATGTAATACTACTACTACTAATACAAGCATGACCACTGCAACACAAGCTGTACTACATATGTAATACTACTACTACTAATATAAGCATGACCACTACAACACAAGCTGTACTACATATGTAATACTACTACTACTACTACTACTACTACTACTAATACAAGCATGGCCACTACAACACAAGCTGTACTACATATGTAATACTACTACTACTAATATAAGCATGACCACTACAGCACAAGCTGTACTACATATGTAATACTACTACTACTAATGCAAGCATGACCACTACAACACAAGCTGTACTACATATGCAATACTACTACTTCTACTAATACAAGCATGACCACTACAACACAAGTTGTACTAAATATGTAATACTACTACTACTACTACTAATAAAAGCATGACCACTACAACACAAGCTTTACTACATATGTAATACTACTACTACTAATACAAGCATGACCACTACAACACAAGTTGTACTACATATGTAATACTACTACTACTAATACAAGCATGACCACTGCAACACAAGCTGTACTACATATGTAATACTACTACTACTAATATAAGCATGACCACTACAACACAAGCTGTACTACATATGTAATACTACTACTACTACTACTACTACTACTAATACAAGCATGGCCACTACAACACAAGCTGTACTACATATGTAATACTACTACTACTAATATAAGCATGACCACTACAGCACAAGCTGTACTACATATGTAATACTACTACTACTAATGCAAGCATGACCACTACAACACAAGCTGTACTACATATGCAATACTACTACTTCTACTAATACAAGCATGACCACTACAACACAAGTTGTACTAAATATGTAATACTACTACTACTACTACTAATAAAAGCATGACCACTACAACACAAGCTTTACTACATATGTAATACTACTACTACTAATACAAGCATGACCACTACAACACAAGCTGTACTACATATGTAATACTACTACTAATACAAGCATGACCACTACAACACAAGCTGTACTACATATGTAATACTACTACTACTAATACAAGCATGACCACTACAACACAAGCTGTACTACATATGTAATACTACTACTACTAATACAAGCATGACCACTACAACACAAGCTGTACTACATATGTAATACTACTACTACTAATACAAGCATGGCCACTACAACACAAGCTGTACTACATATGTAATGCTAATACTATTAACACAAGCATGACCACTACAACACAAGCTGTACTACATATGTAATACTACTACTACTAATACAAGCATGACCACTACAACACAAGCTGTACTACATATGTAATACTACTACTACTAATGCAAGCAAGACCACTACAACACAAGCTGTACTACATATGCAATACTACTACTTCTACTAATACAAGCATGACCACTACAACACAAGTTGTACTACATATGTAATACTACTACTACTACTACTACTACTACTAATACAAGCATGGCCACTACAACACAAGCTGTACTACATATGTAATACTACTAGTACTAATGCAAGCATGACCACTACAACACAAGCTGTACTACATATGCAATACTACTACTTCTACTAATACAAGCATGACCACTACAACACAAGCTGTACTACATATGTAATACTACTACTACTACTACTACTACTAATACAAGCATGGCCACTACAACACAAGCTGTATTACATATGTAATACTACTACTACTAATATAAGCATGACCACTACAGCACAAGCTGTACTACATATGTAATACTACTACTACTAATGCAAGCATGACCACTACAACACAAGCTGTACTAAATATGCAATACTACTACTTCTACTAATACAAGCATGACCACTACAACACAAGTTGTACTAAATATGTAATACTACTACTACTACTACTAATAAAAGCATGACCACTACAACACAAGCTTTACTACATATGTAATACTACTACTACTAATACAAGCATGACCACTACAACACAAGCTGTACTACATATGTAATACTACTACTACTAATACAAGCATGACCACTACAACACAAGCTGTACTACATATGTAATACTACTATTACTAATACAAGCATGACCACTACAACACAAGCTGTACTACATATGTAATACTACTACTACTAATACAAGCATGACCACTACAACACAAGCTGTACTACATATGTAATACTACTACTACTAATACAAGCATGGCCACTACAACACAAGCTGTACTACATATGTAATGCTAATACTATTAACACAAGCATGACCACTACAACACAAGCTGTACTACATATGTAATACTACTACTACTAATACAAGCATGACCACTACAACACAAGCTGTACTACATATGTAATACTACTACTACTAATGCAAGCATGACCACTACAACACAAGCTGTACTACATATGCAATACTACTACTTCTACTAATACAAGCATGACCACTACAACACAAGTTGTACTAAATATGTAATACTACTACTACTACTACTACTAATACAAGCATGACCACTACTACACAAGCTGTACTACATATGTAATACTACTACTATTAATAATACAAGCATGACCACTACAACACAAGCTGTATTAAGTATGTAATACTACTACTAATGCAAGCATGACCACTACAACACAAGCTGTACTACATATGTAATACTACTACTACTACTACTACTAGTACAAGCATGACCACTACAACACAAGCTGTACTACATATGTAATACTACTACTACTAATACAAGCATGACCAGTGCAACACAAGCTGTACTACATATGTAATACTACTACTACTAATACAAGCATGACCACTACAACACAAGCTGTACTACATATGTAATACTACTACTACTAATACAAGCATGACCACTGCAACACAAGCTGTACTACATATGTAATACTACTACTACTAATACAAGCATGACCACTACAACACAAGCTGTACTACATATGTAATACTACTATTACTAATACAAGCATGACCACTACAACACTACTGAAGTTAAGCAGACCAAAACAAAAATGAGAATAATTATGTATCCTGATGAAAATATGCATTTGACTAAACAAGCATTAGCTGGCCACTCTGTGCTTCAGACATATGCAACTGTAAATACAATTATGCAAAGGGGTAGGGCTCAGTCATGTCCATGGGAGAGATGAGGTTAGAGCAAGAATGCTCTGTTAAGGCCACTATCTTCAGATGTTAACAAGTGAATTTTGAAGAATATTATGACTGTGTGTGAGATGTCATGTTCAGCATGAGGTGTGCTGCATGTGAGTCTGCAGGAACACAGCCACAGGATTTGTGCACTAGCCTGTAGAATATTGGACAGGTGAGATCTGTGCATGGTAGAGGATCTAACTGATTGTGGATACCTTTTTCCATGTGAACTGTTTCTGCCAGGGATTTTACTGCAAGTTCCATGACCTTGGCTAGAAGCCAGGGTGCTATCTGAATATGAAAAATGCCTGCTGGATGAGGTGCCATTATGACTATGTCCATGACCATGATTATGTGGCTAACCGTGTCTAGATGTAGAACCATCCATCATTGATGTACCACTGCAGGAGCAGGATATGGCAAAGAAACATCAACTAACATCTGCTAATGTATCAGCTGTTCAGTGTCATGTATGCTATCCCCCTGCAGACATTTATTAATTCATTTGTTCATTCATTCATTGACTGATTGATATTTGTTTACCAGGGAAGTCCAACTTGGTAATAAATACCCATTTTCAGTAGAGGGCCAGGAAGAGAAGCTCCAGAGAGATAAATAACATAAAATAAAACAGTAGTATAGATGTAATTAAAATGCATATATACATACAGTTTGACAGTGGAATACTTAGGATACAATAAAGCATGAGGAGACACCAGTGATGAAATAACAGAAGACAAAAAATACAATGAAATATGACAATCAGTATATAAAAGGGTTAGAACCATAATCTACTATGCTAAGAAATAATCAATAATTATGATACAAGTTCCCCCTAAGAATGGGCACAGGGCAAATGTTGAAATGGTATGGATAGATAGATAGAGGCCCTGGTGGGACTTGTCTGCGCATCCACATTAGCCCTTCACATTTGTGTGGTGTCAAACACTGACAAACCAACATAATGGGGATGGTGGTAAGTATGCCTACTCTGAGCACCTCTACTGACACCCCTGTGTTGTATTTTACTCCTGTGAAGGCTAGTTACAGATCTCATCAACTTTGTAGCTGAGGTAACTACACTAACCTCTCCACTCTCAGATAGTTTTGTGTCATGGATTTTCACAGGCACAATAAATGCATCCAAATTGTTGGGAGAGGATGTAGGAGCCACACCTAGTATGTGACATACCCATTCCAACCCCACACTGTGCCTGTTTATTACTGTCATGGAACTACTGATCCACCATCATCAGGTGGATGGAGCTCCACAGTGCTGTTGCCATTCTCACCTGTGAATACACCAAGAAAATAGAAAATAAGAAGCAATATAAAAAGATGATGGCAATATACTACCTGCACCTGAATAAAGCAACAACACATGCAAATGCAAATAACTTATGCAGTAATATATATAACGACAACAAATACATGCCTATCCCATGCATCAGTGGCCATTGTACTCCAATGCCAGATATCCCTAGACACAGCAAATGACAGTCGGTACAGGTATTATAAACATAAAACTTGAGGCAACTTAAGATAAACATTAAACTTTAATGATTTCATATATATTTAAATGGCATATCTGGAGAATCACTAGTTGAAACCCCCCCTCTTCCCTCCATCTCTGCTCCAACATCCATAACTGCATTATGAAACTCTTCTGGGCTGCCTGGATCTCTCCATGTTACTAGGAACTCCTCTGTCTCAGTGATTGGTGGTTTGGTAGAAGGCCCACCCTAGTAGCTCTTCACTGCCATGCCACAGCCTTGTCTCTTTCATTAACCTTTTTAACCAATTCCCTCCAATGGAGCTCTGGAAGTTTGTATTGTAACTTCCAATGGGTGGAGCCTAAGCTTATTGATAAAATCAAATAATGTCCTCATATTTCAAACAGACTATAATGTCTCTGTAACCACAGAAGTTACTAAAAAAGTATAACTGGGAAACTCTTTATAGCAAAATATTTCTACAGTGGTAATATTTGTAGGTTCTAGGTCTTAAACTAAATTTTATAAGTCAGAGTAAACACAGCATCTATTATGTGTATAATATTTTATAAACAACTTACAATATTTCAGCAACCACTCAAGTTACACACATACTGTCAGCAGCATTTTGTTCACCTAGCTGAGAGCTTTCATATGAGGCTAAGCAGTTCTCTCTGTGCTACTTGGTTGTTGAGAAAAAACATGAAAATTATGACAATATAAATAAATATCATATGAACGATAATTAATTGATCTTTACCTGCACTAGACAGAGGTCAAGTATCCATGCAGTTGTGCTTGCCATTGTGTAAGCTTTAAAAATAAATATTTTGATGCTTACTGTGTAGTATTGCTTTGGAATTATTAATGCAAATATGAACAAGCAATATTTGATGCACAGAGGCATCAGTTGGATGTAATTACAGAAACAGCTGGAGGTATCACCTGGCTGTAATGAGTAAATCATATCACTGGCCCAGTGTCTGTACTCTTATAGTCCTGGTCATGGCCACTGACAGAATTCACACCATCAAACACCTACTGCCAGATACAGTCATGGAAAGGCTTAACATCTAAATAAGGATCCAAGAGCCATGCCCCATGGAGACAGAGGGACAAGACTTTGACTTCATTCTTAGCAACTGAAAATTGAAATCTCCATGAGGAAGAACCTTTTCTTTATTTTGGTGCCATATCCCTGTTGTGATAGAAAAGCAGAAGCATATCAGACACAGCAAATCCACCAGAGGTTGGGTGAGTACAAATTGATCTAATACTGAGGAAAAATTACACATTATGTAGGCATTATAGGTTCATAGGTAGGTACTAGGCTATCTGCCCGAAGGCATTTATAAGCCTAGCCAGAATGTGTTGGCTTTCGACACCCCCTTAGATTAGTTCCCTGTGCCTCTGTCCAGCAAAGCCATTGAAGTGATTCCCTGGGGTAAACTTTCTGTTTCCCATCCACTCGTCAAGGTTTCTCTTGAAGAGGGTTAGCAAGGAGCTCTGCCGAAAGTAGATTGGAATCTTGTTCCAGAAGATGGGAAGTCTCTGGGACAGGAATCTATCCCTCCAGCCCATCCTATTTATTGTTGTGGTGAGGTTTAGATCCCTAGAGCGTGTGGCTCGAGGGGATATGGTTTTCTTTAGGTGGAGCATGTCCATCAATTCTGGGTTGGACATGGCCTTGTATGTCAGGCAAAGATCACCTCTGAGTAGGCAGTATGCAACCGAGTACAGCTGGAGTTTCTTCAGTCGAGCTGCATAGGGCATCTGTTTGAGGCCAGTGATCCTCTTGGTGAGGTACTTCTGTGGTCTTTCCAACTGTTGCAGGTGTCTTGTAAGGTACATCCCAAATGGGGCATTGTACTCTATGATGAGTCTGATGAGTGATGCGTAGAGGGGCACAATGACCTCTTTTGATCTGGATGCAAACCCTTTTGTGATTAGGTGGGCCACATAGAAGGATTTTCTAACTACTTTGGCAATGTGATTATCAAAGGAGAGGTTACTATCTACTTGGGTCCCCAGATCCCTTATTACGTCTTCTGTATTTAGGGGGCTACCACCTATGTGGTAGTTTGTGGGTACTTTGTTTTTTCCAAAGGGGATGACTATGCACTTTTTGGCATTTAGCTTGAGGCCATGGTTTTGACACCAGGTATCTCTCTCAGTGAGACCCTTTTGGAGGATGTCTGTGTCTGCCGAAGAGTCAGTTATAGCCCCTTGTTTGCAGTTGTCTGCAAACTTGGTCAGCCATAGTCCTTCTGTGCTTGCCTGTACCTCTGAGAAGTATATGCCGAACAGGAGGGATCCTAGGACTGAGCTCTGGGAAATGCCACTTGTAACTGGTTTAGAGTCAGACCTAGCTCCCGCAACTCTTACCATGTGGGTTCTGTCCATGAGCCAGCTGGCAACCCATCTTGTGATGAAGTGGTTTATGTTCAGGCTGGTGAGCTTGTCTATAATATCTGAATGGGGAATGGTGTTGAAGGCCTTTGTGAGGTCTAGGTAGACTGTGTAGACCACCTTTCCCTCATCTATAGCCTTGATAACTGTCTCAAAGAAGTCCACCAGGTTTAGAAAGCATGATCTGCCCTTAACAAAGCCGAACTGGGTGGGGTCCACTGTTTGGAGGTTCCCAATGTCTCTGTTTATGAGATCCATGATGATGCGCTCCATAGCCTTGCAGACCAAGCTAGTCAGACTTATAGGGCAATAGTTCCCGGGGTTTGTTGTGGCTCCACCTTTGTAGAGCGGAATAACCGTTGCTGTGTGCCACTCTATGAGTTTGAACAGTGTGTTTAGGTGAGGGGTTAGTTCATTTTTGAGCTCATGTAGGACACAGCCTGGGACACCATCTGGTCCGATTGATGCTGTGTTTTTGGCTTTGGAGAGGGCTGTTTTAACCTGTCTGTGATTTCAGGAGCCCTACATTCTTCTGGTATGGTTATGGGCCCTTTTGGGAGTGAGAGGGGAGTGAAGTTTGCACTGAACCTGTCTGCCAGGATGTTGGCGATATCGGTCGGTTCAGTGTATTTTGTGCCATTCTGCACTAACTCTGAGCAGATCTAAGAATTTCCACTTAGATTCTTGACATAGCTAAAGAATGCCTTGTGGTTATTTTTGGAGTCCTTGGCAATTTTTCTTTCAAAGCTAGCCTTGGATGATTTTACGAGGGATCGTAGTTTCTTGCTGATACTGATCAGGGATGTCTTCCCTTCTTGGGATTTTACTCTTTTTCTGTACTAGTTTCCTCCTTCTATTGTATAGCTTGTTTATGGCAGGGGTCCACCAGACTGGTTTCCTTTTTTTGGAGGAGTGAGTCTGGGTTTTGCTTGGGATAGTACAATCCATGCATTCTTGTAGGTGCTCGAAGAGTGCATTAGTAAAGGATTTTGCAGCTTGGACAGTGTTATCCTTTGGCATGTGGGCTTTGAAACATTCCACCTCGGTCTTAAGTAACGTGAAATTTGCTTTTGAAAAGTTTTTCACAGTGGCTTCCTTGACCGGGGGTGGGGGCAGAATATGGATATCCAGAGTGATTAGTTTATGGTCAGATCTAACCAGCGAGGGGGTCGACCTCTGGTGTGGAACACTGGCCGCCCATGTTGGTGATGACCAGGTCCAATATGTTGTCACCACTGGTGGGGGTGTTGACCAGTTGATCCAGGGCGTTTGAGTTTATAAATTCTAGGAAATGTTGGGCAAGGGAGTTAGTACTTGAGTAGTTCTCCCAGTTAATGTTTGGGTAATTGAAATCACCCAATATCAGGGTGTTTGGTAGGACCTTTATGTTTCCCAGTGTTTCCAGAAATGTAGAATGGGGGTCCTGGGACATGGTGGGTGATCTGTAGCAAGCTACAATTTGAATTGCAGTTTTGCCCGTTGTTAGTTGCACGCAGATGATCTCTGAAGCATCGTGCTGTGCCACTAACCTGGAGGTGTGGGTATCCTTGATAAATATGGATACGCCCCTGCCTTTTGTATTTCAGTCTGGAGTTTGTGGCCAAAATGTATGGTATGAGTTGTAGCCTGGTAGTGCTGGGGTGTTCTCTGGAGCCTTAAACCAGGCTTCTGTTACTGCACATATATTGATTTTCTCCATACTAAGGAGTGCCTCGAGTGGGTGCATTTTGAGGTTTAGACTTCTGGCATCGAGTAGCATTACCCTCAGTTTTTTGTTACTTGTGCTCTGTATGGCAGTGGGTTTGTCTTTTGAGCCTTGCCTAAAAAAGGGACTATGGAATGTAAACACAGTTCTGAAGTATATCAATGCAAGACCTGTAAAATCTCCATATGCCCCCACAAAAAAAAAAAAATGGATAAAATATATAACTACAAAATTGAACTAACAACTGGGGTGTCAAAGACATAAAATAATAGTCAAACATACAGTTACTGGGCAGGTAGAACAGCATAAGTAGAGAACAGTTTCGTAATGTAACAATTAACAAGATATAAGCTTCTACAAGTCAGTCATGTCTGAATGTTCTCAGAATGCTGCCAGAAACCCACGAAATAGAAGTAAATGATAACTGCAATAACAACTGTTCATATGTTTATTACAAAAACACAACATTCAAAGTTAGACAACAAACATTGCAGCTAAAAGCATTCAAAATGGTAAACCTGTATGCAATACTTTTAAAGAACATTACCTTCCTTGAAAGACTTCAGACGAAAGGATTGCAAATCCAACAGTTGTACAGTCAGCAACAGCTTTGTTTGGCAGGACTTGGGAAACTGAACAGTCTTTCCTAGCACTATTGAAGTTCTATAGCCCCAGGTTCTGCATATATGACATACAGTAACCACCTCAGTGCACACTGAATATGTTAATTAGGTCTCAGTTCATTATCATTACTGAATCAGCACATCTGCTCAATGTGCCCGGGCAGGTAAACATGGTATTAATACCTACATGTTGATGTGAACACATCAACAAGAGTGAGTATTAAGACCTTTGTCTAGGTAATGCCTTGCAAGTGTGACTCATCAGCAATTCTGAAGTTTCAATTACTTGTTTAGCACTCCTGATATTGACAAGTACACTTACAGAGGGTGTGTCAGAAAGAAACGCCAAACGCTTTAGTGATAAGACTTCAGTTACATTTACTGATCTAGGAGTGAATATTGATGCAAATTTTAACATTTTTTAAGAAGATTATGTGTCTGCGATGACAAACGTGTTTGAACTCATAGCATGTATACAATGTAGAAATACAGAAAAAAAATTATACTCATTGAAAAATGTAATACAGTCAAGGTAAGGTACAAAGGGATTACAATGAAATAATGTACTCAAAATTAAATCAATAAATAAATGAAGTGGCACAGTGGTGCAGTGGTTAACATTGTCACCTCACAGCAAGAGGTTCTCTGGTTCGATTCTCAGCTGGGGTGCCTTCTGTGTGGAGTTTGCATGTTCTCCCTGTGTTCGCGTGGGTTTCCTCCAGGTACTCCGGTTTCCTCCCACATTCCAAAGACATGCATCTGGAGCATTTCTCCCCGGGCCTCTGCTGAAAACAGGCTCTGTGGAACCTAGTCGGACATTCCCGGTCAACAAATAATAAATAAAATAAAAATCAGACACTCATTACAGTAATTTGTTTGTAAATTCCCACGCTTTACTATAATGTCTTCTGCAAGGATCACATTCACAAAGAATTTTATAGTGACAAATGACAACTGTATGATAACATGATTATGGTGATATCTAAATGTAAATGTAAGAAGTACAATGCAGAAAACATCTACCTGTCTTTCTATAACTTAGTTTGTAAAAGTTCAGGTGGCAAAAACTGTTAGCCATATCAATGTTTCATTGTAATACTATGGATGCAGATTTCAGATCTAGAAAAGGAAACATCTTTGTCAAAGTATGAATTCTTACTGTCAACATTTTACTTGTTTAAGGCCACAAAGTTGACAGGTCATCACACTTATTTAATATTTAAAAAAAAACTGACTTTATCCATTGCAAGACACTTGTCTTTGCATATTGGTACCCATCAGCAATGCCCTTAACTGAACAAATGGCAAAAAATTAATTTTGCATGCACAAAGACAAAGACCTAGCTGTCAGTCGCACAAATGAGCCTGGTTACAGTGTGCCTTAGCACTTTGGACAGTACTGAATACTAAAAATACATCTGTTATCTAACTTTCTCAGTGACTAAATGTGTTAAATGAAGTATGTTCTAACAGCCCAACCAGTGCAGGGTATGAATCCACATTAGGGATGTTTTACCTCTATGATGCAAAATACATGTCTGAGTTTTGTTTTTCTGTACTTTAAGCAAAACAACACATGCACTTTAAAATGTGAATGTTGCAATACAATTGTGTATAATGTCTGCTAAATAACAGAAATAGAATCTGTGTCGACTGCAGTACTCATATCACTGTTCATAGTAAAAATACACCTCTATGTTTATGCTGTGAAAAACAGCATATGTGCAAAAGTATACGGCAGCAAAATTAGCAAGGTACTAAATTATGTGAATATGAAGAGCACAGCAACACAGCATTCAAAATATGCATGACCCTGTCTTCAGTGGAATATGTTTTAATGATCCAAAATATACATTGTATCAATATATGCTGTGGAGAATATCACCTCCTGTAAACTATGTATAGCCCCTTTCTTAGTATGTGTTATAAATGAAATGCATCATGATGTCAATAAAAACAAAAGGTCATCATACAAAGTCAATAGTTGTAAAACATTTCCTTAAATCTTTGCATGACATTTGGCATGGAGTACTAGCACTAGGCAACAATGAGTGTAGAGAAAAGGCACTTCACATCCTATGGCAGAAACTCAGAAAATAATTCAGCATACTCTGACTTTGCCATCTCCTGGACAAATAAGCTTGGCTTCAGCAAGCATCAGTTAGCATTAAAGACATAGACAAAAATCAATGCCATGGAAACTTTTTCCACTGGAATACATAATTGCCTAAACTATTACTCCAATAAAGGAGCACCTCAAAGTCCAAAAGTTGCACGGTTGTCAGAAGTAGGTCTATATCTATTTATGTTCAAAACTGTACTACACCTCCACTTTGTGTGGCATCAGTAGTTAATACACAGAACCTAGAAGTTCATGTTCTTTTTTTGTTATGGGTTCAGTTCCAAGGTGGCATCACTCATTGTTAATTAATATTTTATGTGACGCCAAGGCATTGTCTACTACCTAAACAAAAAGTACAAAACAATAACAATAAATAAGGACATCCTGGGGTTTTTGTCAAATTTCTTTGTGACACTGTTTACATTATGTTATACGGTGGCAATATATTACTGGAAATTTAACTGAGGTATGAACATTAACCAGTATTTGTTGGAGTCACTGTGTTGCATGTGTATACACTGATCATCACACATGGCCAAATGTCACTGCATGTTTCTCACCTAAACTGCACATTGAAGAAGTAATCAGTGCACTTAGTTGTAGTCCATTTCTGTGCTTCTGTCATGCTAATGCACTTTTCTAGCTAATCCATCATTGTGCACAAGCCGGTACATGGGGGATTTGATGTGGGTGCCTATTTTTCCAGAGATCTTAAAGAAGACATGACAGGTGATTATGAGGGTAGGTTCCATTTACAGCACAGACGCAGCATGAAAAGCAGTCTAAGATGTTTGATGGACTCCTTGTGAGATGCTACAGCAAAAACTTCTGCAAAGTGACTATACTGGGTCACAGTACAAGGCTGAGGCTTGAAATAAATTCACCAACGTTCTCACCAGTGCAACTGGCATCCCACACATGTGTGAACAATGCCATCACCATTATAGTGACTTATAAATGTGAAAGCAGGACCTCATTAGGTGATGGGAAGAATATTTCTAGACCCATGTGCCACCTCAGTTATGTAAGTATAGTGTCCTATAACTAGCCAGTACAATACCATGAATTGACAATACAAAACACGTGTTCATAATATATATATTTTTATCCGTAGCTTCTACACAGATTGAAGGAAATAGGAGGCTCATCAGGAACATGATCACTAGCACATTGGCCACAGAAATTCAGGTCACCATCCTGTCATAGATAGCTGTGGCAGAACCACTACTAGCAGCATAGAGACTTGGCATTTCTGGGACCCAACCTGTCAACAATCCTTAACACTAACTGCATTACCTGCATCAGGTAGCTCTGCCCCTTGGGGCTAGCGCAGTGGTACCCACAGGGAGCAGGGCCAGTCAACATGGCAGTTATGTCACCCAACTGGAGCTGACAGGGCTAGTGAAAGAAATCACGCAAAGGTACCTCACTGCCTGCATTGGCCATATGGAAAGGATCCTGCAGTGAGTTGCCAAATTGCTGTTTCATCCAGTACTGCACAATATGTCTGGGACAGAAAACAGTGGTGAAAGTTTTTTTGGGTGAGGACTAAATTCCTACTTGTTCATGATGGATGGGGGATGTACCTCCAAAGTCCCACACCCCTCTCCAATCATAGTTTCCCTAACTTCCCTACCTATCTTGAATGTCTTGTACGACTCCACCTACTAACTAACCTATCCTACACACCTACCCCAGTTATCCCTAACTATCCTGTCTCCAAAAAAAATAAAAAGGGCACCTGTATGACAAAAAAAAATGTCCCATACATAGTTTATACATGTGTAATTTATACTTGATTTGGTCCAACTGGCCTCACATTATTACATTGATGTCACACATCTTTTATGATGTAATTATTCAAATTTCCCACATTCTCTGTATAGAAATTAAATGTTAGCTTATTAAAAAGTGGATAGCTGTGGTATTCTTCCATCACCATATTGCACATTCCTAAATAACACCTCCAATATCCTACCCTCTGCTTGCTCCCCATTTTAACCATTGTACTATCAACCCCATTTCACATCTCTAATCTCATCAAAAAATAGATTCACATACCACACATATGTCTATAAATGGCCCATAGACAAACATCTCTATTTCTGTTCTCAACATTGGTGTAACACTTGGTGTTGCACAACACATCTACCCATAGATAAGTAATGACAACTGCTGCTTCCCATCACATCTCACGACAAAAACGAATGAGTTTTTGCATTTGGCTTCCATGGTATGGTGCTCTCCACACTGCTGTTCTTAGTCCCACTGCATGACTGAAAGCAATAATGATAACACAAGGAGGATACAGTTATTATGACATGCATATCAGGCTTCACGGTTTAAATTGAACCATATGGGATGTTTCAGTTATCAGCATTGTTATGAAGTGTGATAAACACATAGTCACTTGCTTCATAATTTCCTTATGGCCCCTTCAACTGTATGTGGTATGCTAGCTGAAAGATGACTTCCTCTGTGGTGTGCTAAAATAATACGCAGGTGTAGAAAATGTTGAGTAAGATAAGCAGGTGTGCACAAATAATGCTCAGGTGTAGAAAATGTTGAGTAAGATAAGCAGGTGTTTGAATCCAGCTCTGTACAGTACATTATTCAAAGCATTCTTTGCTACATCTTACCTTTTGAAGTAGTATACATATATGTGTGGTACTCCCACACCACACTCCTGCGTATTCCGTAATTGGTGGGCTAATATTGTACTGCTGCTTACTCCATATTTTGAACACATTACTGTACATAGCATGACGGGATTTTTAATGATGACAAACAGAAAATTCATGCAACACACACATGGCCAGAAATGGCCTATGATCCAAAATGTCTATTTGTGTCCTCACAGCTCCACAATGTTTGGCATCAAGCCACAGCATTAAGTGACTGTAAAAGATGCTACACATCCCCGAGGCAGAAACTGGTGAGTTTTACATCTGACCACATTCCTGTCTTGCTTCTTGTACTACCTGTACTACTGTGCTTAGCCCCACTGAGTGACAATTAATACTGATGGCACGAGGAGGAGACAGTTGTTATCATATGTATAACAGGCTCGCAGATTTAATTTACAGCATAATGGTATGTTTCAAATGGCATTATTGTTAGGAAGTGTGATGCACACACAGTCCCTGGCTTCAGAACTTTTTCATTGCCTGTCAACTGTGTGATGTATGCTACCTGAAATTGGAATTCCTCTGTGGTGTGCTCAGATAATGCTCGGGTCCGGAGAATGTTGAGTAAGACTAGAAGAAATTCCAATCCAGCATTACGTACAACATCCTGTAAATTTTCTTTCCTATAAAATGTTACCTGGTGAAGTAGTAGATTCATTTGTTACTCTCCCACTACTATCATGCGTATCCCGTAATTACTGTACTAGCATTCTTTCCTTCATTGCTCCCTATTTACAACATTTTACTCTACATTGCATGACAGAAGTTTTCATGATGACAAAGAAAAGATTAACACAACACACGTGGGCAGAAAAGCCTCAAAATCAGACATGCCTATATGCCTGTACTCTTCCTTGGCATGACACTTGACATCTTGGCATCTTGCCACACGGCAACAAAGAAAACTGGTAGTCCCCATTGCAAGTTAAAAGTCAAAAAATAAGTATGCAAGCACTGATTCTTTGCCATCAACCACACAAATAAGGTTGGCAGCAATATGCTTCAGTAAGTGATATTGACTGACTGAAAGTAATGTCAGTGGCTTATATTGCTTTTGTATGGATTACTGTTAGACTGTACTCCAGATATGAAGAATTCACTGTAATGTAGTCTCTCTACATCATCATGTAAATGATTGTGATACTGACATTATTACCTTTCCAAGTGTGTTCCAATGAAGTGGTATATATGCAACATACTTGCAGAATAGTATTACTGAGTGGAGTATATGTTTTGTATGTATGGGTGGTACTTACCTATATAATGTACACACATCAAAAAGAACTGGCAATGATCCACAAAAAACATAACATTGTTGTACAATGATCTTGAGATAAACAGGAATGCATGGACAGCACTTCACTGGTTGACATGTGTGACGATCACTCATCACGTAACTGCTCAATACACCTTAATGTGACACACATATATCATTCATTGTGTTGCAAGGCTACAGTATGTGGTAAGGTGTCATCAACACACTGCTATTTTGTCTGTTAGACTACCCAAACATAAGTCATGTGCTGTCAGTCACTTATAATAAGACTTCTCCTGTGGTGTGAATGGCTAATAGTCAGGTATTCAAAGCCAGAAATTACTAACTAATCTAGTATGAGGGTGCTTGATTATAGTGACAGGTAAAACTGTTTTTTTCCAGCAGATTGGGTGTGTACACTTCCACTCAGGGAAAACATTTACTCAGGGAAAGTGCTCCCCAAACCCTTTTAGGCCCAACATGTGCCCTGCACCACAATCATGAGGTCATCCTTTCAAATGTAAGACTTTTCCTATGGCATGAGCAGCTAATACCCAGTTCTCAATATTATGGGTCTAGATAGGCAGGTGTTTGAATCTGGTAAATAATAAGTACTATATGTGTGTAAGACAATACTGTCTAAACTCAACAGACAGTGATATGGAAATTGGCACTTATATTAACACTTACATGACTGAAGGATTTTGATCCCTCAAACACATTTTAGATAATCCATATGGCTACAAACACAGCACTGCAGTCACCCTCAAAGTGTCTGTTTTCTGACAATTCTGTGTATGATTACTTCCATGCCATCAGCTGTTGAGTGTGACCTAGATAGATAGGGGTTCAAATCTTGTAAGGTATAAGTATCGTGTGTGTATAAGACAATACTAACAGGCAAGAATACTATACCCAACAGATGGCGATGTGGCTGACTCACTCTTGTTTGAATATGAACATGCCTGAAGGATTTTGAGCCCTCAAACTACATTTTAGGGGAGGTGTAACCTTTCCAACACCTTGTTGATATAATCCCTTTAAGCGTGTGCTTCGTGACACTTCAGATAGGAATAGTTCTTTAGCAGCACTGATTGATATACAGTTCTATGGACTATGCACTCAGTCAAGCAGGTGTTTGATTCTGGTAAGGTATAAGTACTGAGTTTATAAAAGAATGCTAGCAGATAGACTTGGATACTCCAAGAGAATTCATATTTACAAATGCACTCAGTAGAAATGTTTACAACCGGAGAAATAAAGGACAACTTGTGTACTTCCTTGATGGAAGCCAAATGTATTGTCTGTAACTCAATGCTCAAGTTATCCCTTCAAGTTTTTTTTTCTAACAAGTGAGATATGTCTTCTTGTGTGATATCATCAGTTAGTATACACATCATGAGAATCATCATGTACACTGCATATGTTCAAATATGGTGTGTGTGTCTTTTGTTACTTATGTATTTATTTATTGACATTAGATTACCAAGAAAGTCTGACTGGATAGAAGCCCATTTTAGCAAAGGCCCAGGGAGAAAAGCTCCAAATTATTATAAAGCATTTTAAGGACAGTAATATTACAATCTTCAAAATAAAACAAAAACATCAGCAGTTTAAATAATTATAACAAATTAGACATAAAAACATTGGTTAAGAAGCTATACAAGATAAATGACAATCATTTAATATTTAGAGAAATTTTACATAGTCTGTAGAGACGTTAAAGGTAAGTAAGTCTAAAAGAAATAGGAATTGCAATGTGAAATGAGGGGGAAAACAGGCTTATGCTATATTTAGAGTAAATGTCAGGGAAGAAAGTTTGGTAGTAGTAAGGAAGTCAGCGAAGGAGGGAGAGTAAGGAGGTATAAGGAATGAAAAGGTACCTGTTCACATTTAGGGATATAGTTTATCCTGGTTTTGAGCAAGAACAGAGCCAGATTTTAGCTAGGAAGTCTTTTAGAGTGGTTTTGAAAGACGGGAGGGGCGGTATAGACCTG
Source organism: Protopterus annectens (assembly GCF_019279795.1). Lineage (NCBI taxonomy): Eukaryota > Metazoa > Chordata > Ceratodontiformes > Protopteridae > Protopterus > Protopterus annectens. The sequence continues at coordinate 720,627,632 of NC_056739.1, forward strand.
ATTGGTACAGGTAAGGAGTTCCAGGCCGTGACAACCTTGTACGAGCACAGACAATGCCCAGCAGATTTGCTAGGGTTGTAGACAGATGAGTTTTTGGTCACTAGATCACAGTGACCTACTGGGAACATAGTTGTGTAGAATATTCTGTAGTGCTGGACTGGCAGGTGGATGCTGGGTAATTTTATGGGCAGTAAGAAGCTGTGTATATGTTAATTGATGTGGCAGTTCTAACCAATTTAGGCTTTTCAGTGCTATATAATGGTGGGTTCTGAAAGGGGTATGTGCTGTAAATTTAGCACTTTGTTATAGCATGTTCAAGTTTTAATTGTAAAGCCTGCAGGTTAGTAAGGATGGGAGCACCATAAAGAAGAGTGGGAAGGAGATCAGTCATGGCAAGTGTAGTTTTAGCTGCGTCAGTGAGAGAGTTTGGTTCTGTAAAACATCCCTAGTTTTTGATAATGTTTTTTATGCAATTTTGTATATGCAGGTCGAATGTAAGATTATCATCCACTATCACCCCTAATAGTTTTCTATGAGAAGTGACTTCAGTGGTTGTATTATCATAGAGAGGACTTTAAATTTTGTTTTCTTCATGAGAGAGGGATTTGGGGAAAAAGTAGTAGTTTGGTTTGTTTTGGGTTGAGCATGAACTGTGAGTCATGAAGTCATGCTCCAGAGTGGATACATCTGCGTATTGTATTGTATTAGGGTGGTCTATTATGTGGGTGTATAGAGGGTGATGATGAACATGTTAAAGAGGAGGGGACCAAGGATATAGCCTTGTGGTACGCCGGTGGTAACTGGGAGGTAAGGAGAGAGAGAGAGTAGAGTGCCATTTTACTGACACCTATTAGACAAGTAGCTTTTGAACTAAAAAAGGATGGACTAAGAGAGACCTAGTGAAGATATCTGAAGTAGACGTTTGATGTGACAAACTGTATAGAAGGCTTTAGACAAGTCTAGAAATAAGGAAGAGACTAGTCTGCCATCATCTCTAGCTTTAACAGTATCTACATAGGATAGAAGGGCAGTGCCAGTGCTATGAGAAGGATGGAAGCCATGTTGTGTAGGGGACAGGAGTTCTTCCTGCAGGAGATAGTCTGGCAATTTTCTTTTAATACATTTTCAAGTATTTTGGTGAAGAGAGGTAAGATTGCTATACATCTAAAGTTATTAATACCTGTTGAATTTCCTCCTTTGTTCAGAGGGACAATATGTGTCTTTTTCCAGAGAAAGGGAACATGGATTCCTGGGTTTTGTCCCCAATCCCCTCACATTTTGTTTGTAGTATAGTGATAACAGAAAGAAAATGCTTTTTCAACATATATGCATGCATGACATGCTACATAGTGGTAACAAAGTAAGATAGTACCTGTAGTCAGACATTTTGTTATGTTTTTTGGATAGTTGGGTGATGTCCACCTGGTAACTAGTGTATTTCCTTATAATCATGCCCTGTACAATGATGTGTGCATTGCATTTTTCTGTTGTGTGTCATTTAGCACAAAGCACCATAAGTAATCAATGGTGGAATGCAGTTATTGTCATTTATTTTTTTTTGTGTGACAGAAACTGCTGAGAATATACTTATGGCAGCATGGCTGTGCTGCCTGTTGTGCAAAGCAGGTAGGGTAGCAGCCAATGTGCAAAGGATACCAACATTGTTAGAGGCCAGGCTACACCTGTTGTATGTTAGCTCTAGCAGTTTTCACAGTGCACTTACTACCTGATGGTACTGCACCTGTCGGTGAGGTACATTGTACTTTATGATGTAGGTATCATGATGGATGTGTTGAACAATGCTCAATTCAGTAGACATATTCTATTTACAATGTGACAGTAAAATGACCTCAGAGGTGTAGTTTGACGGTTCCCCTTGACTTGATCGACACGCCAAAACACCGACGCTCAGAAGATCGACTCCAGAAGACCGACGAGACAGATGATCGACAAGGTGAAATCCCAACAGCCGAAACACCGACATGGGCAATGTGTGAGCGTGACTCGGTAAGTGTGCGATAGTGAGGGATTTAGCATTAGGGAGCGGACAGGTAAGTCTGAGATAGTGAGGGATTTAGGGTTAGGGTGCGGGAAAGGTGAGTGTGCGGTAGTGTCGGACTTAGGGTGCGGGTAAGGTAAGTGTGCGATAGTGACTGAGTTTAGGTTTAAGGGCGGGTTAAGTGAGTTAGGGTTAGGGTGCGGGTAGGGTAAGTGTGCGATAGTGATGGACTTTAGGTTTAGTGGCGGGTTAAGTGAGTTAGGGTGCGGGTAGGGTAAGTGTGCGATAGTGACGGACTTTAGGTTTAGTGGCGGGTTAAGTGAGTTAGGGTTAGGGTGTGGGTAGGGTAAGTGTGCGGTAGTGTCGGACCTTAGGGTTAGGGTTTGGGTTACGGTTAGTGCATGTATAGTTGTGTGTAATGTGTAGTTTACATTTTGTGTGTCGGTGTTTTGGGTGTCGGTGTTATGGCGTTCGGTTTTGTGAGTTGTCGGTTTTGTGCGTTTTCGGTCTTTTGGTGTCGGTGTTTTGGGTGTCAGCTTTGTGGTGTGTCGGTGTTGTGATAATGATCCAGTTTGACATACTGTATTAACTGTGTATGTGTGGCAACAGCAGGTAGTACAAAAATACTGAGGATTACAAAGGTAATAATGCTTTGTACTCCAGTCACATAAAATGGAGACCAGGCATGCAGCAGTTGTTTTTATACAATATTGACATCAGGCACACTTGTGTTATGATTACTAGGCGGTAACTCTCATGAGTGAACTTCATGTCTATAGGTATACAATGACATACATGCACACAAACAAATCAGATGCTACTGGACTTTCTCCACATGACCTGTGTCTGCCAGGATTTCCACATTTGTAGATTTTTCATGACATGTCCCACATCTCCCATCAGTTAAATTTTACAAATCTGTAATGGTGTATTGCAGCATAATCTTCTATTTATTTCCTGAATAATGTTACTGTTCTGTTTGGTGGCATATCCTAGTGGATTGCACTGCATACTGATTTGGGGATGCATTCTCTATCTCACTTGCCATCCTTCACAACATGCATTTTACTGCCACAACTGTTACTGCATGTACTATCAGTACTTGTATGAGCAGTATGTACAGGTGTTCTTTAATTGTCTCAATTTGTCCACAAATGTATGTATGTGCTTTCCCATTACTCCTTTATTGGTATTTTGATGCATATAAGGCATGTGAATGCAAACTTTTGTCAACAGTACATCTGTTCCAAAAACACAGTTTTCCATCTGATCGTTTACTGCCAATGTTTTCTTTCTCAATGTACATAACAATGCCTATGACATTCCCATATGTCCACTACTGCACTAACCTTAATGTACACTGTATCAACCTTCCTTGTACACTTGTTTTGTTAGGCTTCTCCTGGGTTTTATGTATTCCAAATTGACCTGTCTATTGCGCTGTTTTCCCGCACTTGCTTACTGCTCTCAGGTTTGTGTACACTCCTTTGTTTACATCATGTACACATGTCCTGCCTTATCTCTATGTTCCCATGAGCCTGCATTGTGGGCTTGAGCTGAGGCTGCTTGACATATAGCATAGCTTGGAGTCTTGCATTTTCGATTAGTGGTGCTGCTTATTGCACCAATGGGACCTATCGTGTTAGCTCCAGAGTGGTTTGTATAACATGCTAATGAATCCTCAGGAATATTTCCTTCTGTCAGTGGAAATCTTCTAATTCTACATGGTCAACAGAAAACAAATAAATGTTGTTCTTAGCAGCCGAGTTTATTATTTAGGTAGGATTAAGTGCTTTCATGCCACATGACAACCCTGAACTTCATCAGAATCAACAACAATGCATTTCCTTATTAATGTTGATGTTTTATGTAAGAATTTTTTTTATGTGTAAATGATAACAGGAAATGCATTGTTGTTGACTCTGGAGAAGTTGTGAGTTATCATGTGGAATTAAATTGTTTAATCTTACCCAAGTAATAAACTCAGCTGTTGCGAGCAACATAAGTTTTTTGTTGTTCATAGTGGTTTTACATTTGTTGAGAGTCACTTTTGGTATTCTTTGAATTCTACAGGGACATTTTGCATGTCGGTCAGTGCAACTTATCAATCTTTTATAGTTATTTGCATTATTGCTTCATCTCACCTACAATTTGTTCATTGGTCTCATTTCAGCAATCAGGTACTCCAGTTTTTATTCATATTCACAGCAAATGCAATTCAGGTTTAGATTCATCTTATCCTAGAAGATGTCTGCAGTTCTGTTTTCATCCACATCTCTCATATCAAATGTACTGGATATATTTGTCCACTTAATCTATTCATCTGATGTGAAACTTATTTGGTAATTCTTTCCATGAACAATCTCTGAAAATAAGATGCTGCAAAATAAACAGCCCAATCATCAAAGCATGGACATGTAATTAATAAATGCAATTTATGATTTTGTAACTAAGTTTTAAAGTTAATGTGAAAAATAGTTCTTAGTCTTCAGAAAATGTATGTTAATACATACATATAATATATAATAATATATATTATTATAATATTATATTATTATAACATAATATAATAATGTTATAGCACAATACATGTTAGTATAAATCTGCTTACTCTTTATCAGTGTAAATATGCAAAGATATGTTTCCATTTCAGAGTCATGTTTTGTAATATTCGCCTCTATCCTTGATTCATGAGTGAGAAAGCCAAGATCAATAATAGCAAATAAAGAAATTCAAGGATATAATTGGCATGGTAGTCAAGAAAAGCTGGCTTTATTTGCAGATCATATTATTTTATACCGGACAAAACCAGAAAAAGACATTACAGTGTTGTGGAACATTTTGAGACAGTTTCAGATCTTTTCAGGATACAAAATTAGTGAAGCTAAAACAAAGGCAATAGCGGTAATCCATGTGTCCACACATGAACTGATTCAGGAATACCCATATTTATGGGGACATGATAAAATGAAGTATTTAAGAGTATGGATTAAAAATGATTCTAGTGTGGCAGCTAAGGATATGTAGGAAGAGACTAAACAAAAGATAATACAAAAACTGACAAAATGGAAGTTTCTTTATATGGATATGGATAGTATAATACAAGCAGTTAAAATGTTTTTAGTCCCTTTAGTCTTATACACAGGTCAGGCATATTTTTATCAACCAGAGGAGAAGTTGTGAGGTGCAATTAATAAATAACTGAAGGACTTTATCTTGGAGGGGAAGATGGCAAGAAACAAGTCGATTAAGATGATTCTTCCAGTAGAACAGGGCGGATTAGGCTTACCCAATCTGAAGGGGTATTTCAGAGCTACACAGTTAAGATTCCTATACAAAGCACAAGCAGAAAGCTATAATTCAAAGTGGAAAGAGATGATGATGATGAAACTGGGGGGAAGCTCAAGAAACAAAGAGAGACTGGGATTTTGCATGCGTGCCTTTAAGGAGAATAACAATATTTTATTTATTTTTTATTTATTGTCATTTGTTAACCGGGTTGGTCCAACTGAGCCAAAGGCCCATTTTCAGTGAAGACCCGAGGAGAGAAGCTCCAATTACAATTACAGACATGCAAAAAAAAACAGTAATTATTACAAAGACTAAAAATTACAATAGTAATATTGACAAGAAACATTTACATAAAATGACATCAGCAAAGATTTATATATAAGTTTCACAAAAAATCAAATACAATAGCAGCAGGATAATCCCTGAGTAGGAATATTTACAAGAACCTGATTGTAGATATACTGTGAAGAAGAGCAAGAAAAGAGAGAAAAACTTAAAGTAATCAAAAGTAGAATTTAGGAAGAAATCAGTTAGAGATCAGGTCGGAGCTTGGCAAGGGCAGGACCAGGTCTTAAGAAGGTTGTGTTTGAGTTGTAGTTTGAAAAGCAACTTATGGGAGATTCTTCTTATTTTAAATGGAAGGGAGTTCCAGGTGTGAGGTACAGAGTATTTATATAGGGACTTACCTCTATTTTTTGACAGTTTGTAAATGTCAAGAAGATGTTTGTCAGATGTACGAAGTTGACGTTGGGGGTTACATAGAGATACAATAACAGAGATGGAGGGACAGGAAGTGGGATTATAGAGAACTGAGTGTGTGATATGCAGTTGAGAAAGAAACAATTGGTTAGGGAATTCAGGCCATTGTAATGATTTAAGGGCAAGGCAGTGGTGGGATTTGTGAAGGAGATTAGAGGCAAATCTAGCTATTTTACTGTATATTTGCTCTAGTTTAGAGAGAAGTGAAGACTGAAGGTTAGTAAAAACTGGAGCTGCATACAAAAGACAGGGCCAGGGAGGGTTTGGTGGAGGATGAAAGCAGTTTGCGGTTGTGGTACAGGAGACCAAGTTTCTGGTGTTTGTTTTTATGCAATGATGGATATGTATGTTGAATTTTAACTCATCGTCAATTATAACACCAAGTTATAGCCAGGGAATTGTTATGGCTAGACTTGTATAGGCCCTAGGGCCGATGGCCTAGTACCAACCTATGAACCTATGAGCCTAAGTAATTTAGTATGGGGTTCTGGTCTGATAGTGGTATTGTTGAGGAAGGTAATAGAGAAAGTGGATTTGTGTGTTGCCAGTGTTTTAGGAAGGAAAAGAAGAAGTTTATTTTTTTTTGGATTTAGACTTAGTTGATTATCAGTGAGCTAGGTTTCAATGGATGTAAAAGTGTATTGGGTAAGAGCAAGGAGTTCTGAAATGCTGTGGGCAGTGGTAATAAGGGTTGAGTCATCAACATATTGTAAGAGTGGAGACAGGTTGTTAGCAGAGCATAAACTGTTAGTAAAAATATTGAACAAAAGAGGACCCAATATAGAGCCTTGGGGGACACCAGTGTTAACAGGAAGAAATGGGGAGGTAACAGTTTTCCAGTGTATAGATTGTTTTCTATTAGATAAGTAGCTAGAAAACCAGCTTAAAGAGGGGGTGGAGAGATGAAGGTCAGAGAGTTTAGTTATCGGTTTAGAGTGAGAGACAGTATCAAATGCTTTGGAGAGGTCATGGAATAAGCAGGAAACTAGTAGGTTGTTGTCACCAGCTTCTACTACTGTTTGGGTGAATGAGAGTAGACTGTTGATGTACTGTGGTGGGGTCTGAAGCTGTGTTGGATGGGAGTAAGAAGGTTATTATCTAGCAGGTGTTTAAGTAGCTGAGTGTGGACAGACTTTTCTAGAATTTTGCAAAGGGAAGATAATATAGCAATGGGACTATAGTTGGATGGGTCAGTGGAGTTTCCTCCTTTGTGAAGAGGGATTGTGTAGATGGATTTCCATACATCTGGGACAACAGATTCAGTAATAGAATGATTAATAAGGACAGAGACAAGGTAAGCAGTAGCATTGGCAGCAATTTTAAGAAAGTAGGCAGGTAGATTGTCAACAGAGGGAGAGCAGGGCTTTAGTTTATTTAGTTGGGATTTGATGAAGGCAATTGGATCTGGGTGTAGGGAGAATGTAGTGGAGGAAGGAGGACCGGAATGTAAAGGTAGAGAGGAGACAGTAGACCTATTTGGAGTTAGTTTTTAGATTGTTACAATAAAGAATTTAAAAGAGCAGCAGTCTCTGAGGCAGTATTGAGAGGGAACGGATTGGGGGTAGGAGGATTACCAGGGTGGAGGATTATATTTATGGCAGACCAAACTTTTTTAGGGTTGTTATGTGGACTACTTTGGTTGGCGGCAAAGAATGTTTTTTGCCTCTGATAACTATTTTTTAACACCTGTTTCTAAGTTCCTTGTAGTTTTGGAGTAAGGGAGGAGTTTTATTTCTGGCCCACGTTTTCCAGGCAGCATCCCTCTGATGCATGATAAAGCGTGTTTACTTAGTTAACCAGGGAGCACATTTTGAATTTACCCTGATTTTCCTGGAAGGTGCCATGGAGTTTAATACATCTAGAAATGGAGTACTGAAAGAGGTTAAAGCATCATTAAGGGGGAGGGTTTTATCATACAGAATATTATATCCATAAAGTAGCAGAAACTATCCTAAGAACTAAACCAACACAGGAATGGAGAAAGGACATTCTGCCAATGGGGATGACTGCAATTAGGGATACAGACAACAGGCAAGAGGGGGCTGGAATTTATTGGAGAAAACTGACAAAGGAACCAAGGTACTGGGAGCAAATAACTAGAGAGGGAAAGGTAATAGAATGGTCTTGAAGCCAAGAACTTATTTGGACTGCAGGTTAGACTGCCTTCCCTATCAAGGACTGATATTAGAGTACAGGCAAAGAGAAAGAAATAGGGGACTTCTAAACAAAAGACCAGCACTGGTAGAGTTTTTAACAGAATCTAGAACAGAATCTACCATTAAAAAGGAATAATTAGTAGAGCATATAAAATATTGCATGATAATTATAAGAATCAATTAGATTAGGTTAGAAAGGATTGGGAAGAGAGACTGGATAAGCAATTCACAAAAAAAAAAAAAAAAACAAAGGGAGGATATATGTATGTCTCCCAAATATGCAACAAAATCTAGATTTAGGATTTTTGCCTGGAAATGTTTTACATAGATATTTTTATACCCCAAGTAGACACCAGACAATTTTTCCTCAGGCAGACATCAAATGTTGGAGGTGTGAAGGGAAAGACAGAGGTAGCTGGGAACATATTTTCTGGGAGTATGGTGAGTTGACGAACTTTAAGTATTTTCTGCAGGAAGCACTATTGGAGATGCTGGTGGGCAGATTGGTCTGACAAGGGAGATGATTTTTCTGAGCTATGATGAAGAATTGGAATTACCTAGACATGGTAAGGCCTTGCTGTATCTAACAATGGTGGCTGCCAAAAAAGCAAACTACATAGGAAAAAATGGGAATTGTGGGAACAATACATAAAAGGGAGGAATGAGGTTTAAAAGGTTGCAGGACTTAAATGAGCTATGTAATGTATGAGTGAGAAAAATTGGGTAGATTATAAGTGATGTATGATATTTGTACCTGGGAGTGTGTCAGTATGGTTTGTGATGTAAAATGCTTGCAACTAGGATTGTGTCAGTGTGGTTTGTTTTCATTTATATAACTATATGATTGCCTATGTAGTAAGTGATGGTTTAATAAAGATGTTGCTTGTTAAAAAAAGACAGGAATTGAATAAATTATGTAATATTGCTTAGGTTATATGATATATAGCAATATATGTGAAGTATAATATTAATGTTAATATAATTTGATTGCTTTTATATGACTGTAACTTTGCATGTGTTACAAGTAATAATTCAATCAAAGTGTTTAAAAAAAAATAATAGCAAATAAAGTGATAGATGTCAAATGTAAGTGATCATTCTGCTGAGCACTGCACCTAATTATTTTATGCTTTGCACCAGGTTCTTCTGTCAGCAGTGTGGTAGGTATGATGGCCCTGTCTGTGACACAAGTAAGTGACCAGATGCATGTTGACATGTCCTTACCAGTGCTGGTCAGAATGCTATTGCACATGTAATCCTGGTGTAAAGGGGTTGCTTGCTACATGTTAACAGCTTTAAATTCATAGACTCATCTTAGTCCCAGAACTAAACTAAACATACATATACTAAGTCTATGACCACTGTTTGTTGAAGTATTTCCTTTTCTCCTAGGATTGGTGATCTCAGGAGCCCCTGCTTCACCTTTCTAATCAATGCCCTAACACTGCTCCTGCTCCTAACCCCAACCCCATACCTTACCTTAGAAAAATCCTTTCCTTAACACAAAACATTCAGACACATACCACATACACCATCACACATGCACAACACTAAATCTATCCCATTACCTAGCCCTTACTCTAACCCTAACATTCAAGCACACACACACACACACACACACACACACACACACACACACACACACACACACACACACACACACGCGCACACACGCACACACACACACACACGCACACACGCACACACACACACACACACACACACACACACACACACACACATACACACACACACACACACACACACATACACACACACACACACACACACACACACACACACACACACACACACACACACACACACACACACACACACACACTTTCAAACATAATGCTGAACTTTTCCCACACTTACTTACCCAACCATGGTCCATCTGACATCATTCAATAACTCCAGCACCAAACAAAATGTGCACTAGATAAAACAGACTTTCGACAAATTTCCCATGTAATGAACTCATTTAACAAAGTGATTATTTGACCATATGAAGATAATACATAAATATATATATGGATCTACTTTGATCCAGTAAATTTACGTTTCATCGAAATGTAAATATGCTATCTCACTTTCGCAAAAGTGCATTTTTTCAAAAATGCACTTTAGTGTAAAAAAATAAATAAAACTAAACCAAAAAAAAAAGAAAAAATACACTAAACACTATTATGCAGGGGGGCAAGACCCCCTTCAGCCCCCCACACTCTCCTACTTTAATATTCTCACTCCAAGATCGCACTACAGTGGGGAAAAGGGAATATTCCCTTATCCCCACTTTACCACGATCTCAGCAATAGTTTGCTTAATTGTACATCAACACTAAATATAGATGTACAACTAAGGTTGCATGCAAACTGCATGTTTTTATTTCTTTTCTGTATTTTTTTTTTTAATTTTTATTTTTACACAAAACTGCATTTGTGAAAAAATGCACTTACATGAAAGTGAAGTCGCAAATTTACGTTTCGATGAAACATAAATTCACTGGATCACATTTTCTATCTTAACACCATGGTCACTTTTTATGTGTACATATAACAATAATTTCAGAATACACTGTATTAGTATAATGGCTAAAAATCTGCTGTGTTACATTGTAATTCATATGTATATCACACATGGACACTGTTACATCATTCCATAAAATGAGTGCTCATGGTGCATTGAGACTGGAGATTGCTGCAAATACCCTAATCAAATCTAGAGTACCCCATTCATTACTCTAAAACTTGACATATTGTCTGACTCAATGGCTTACCAGGATGGAGCTATGAATGTGACCCAGGTAACCCAAATTTGATTTGTTACTCAGGCTCTGAAGGAGCTGGACAGAGAGCTGAGAGGTTTGCATTAGTCTGCCTGTCTCAGGGGAAGGGACTGGGTTGAGTCACTGTAGTAAGAATCTCTGTGTTCAACATCTTTGTATCATGCACAGTAAGGGTTAAAATGTGAAAATGCATTGCGTGCAAAGAAATAAGCTAAAATAGGTTGTTTTTCTTGTAAAGAATTTGCTGACCAAAGAGGAATGCACAGATGCTACCATCTACCAGGCACAAGCTAATCTTGTGTCTGACCTCTGACCATCTACCAGGCACAAGCTTATCTGGTGTCTGACCTCTGACCATCTAAGGCTCCAGTAGGTGAATTTATAGCCTTGACTGAAATTCCTTGTCTAGTAACCAGCTGCTGTGTATGTGAAGAAGAGGGTATAAAAACCCAAGTAAAGTGTACAGAAATTAGACTGCTGACATACCATGTACATTGTAGCATGTCTCCATGCATGTAAAATAAACCTTTTTTGCTTACTTTTATCTGCGTGATTCTTCCAGTATATGTTAAGAGTATTAAAATCTTTTGACATTTCTGGTGCCCAAGACCGTGGGGCCACCTCTTCACGGTACGAATCGCATAAGAGGGACTGAAAAACCTGTACAGGAAAGGGAGAACGAATCTCAGGCTCCCTTGAACGGAAAGACCTCCGACAAAAAAAGTCGTAAGTAGAGGCCAGTCACTCTTAGATTCGATCCGTGGGACGGTGACGAACGGGGCGGAAGAACCACAGAAAGGTAAGCGTAATGTTTTTTTTCCCTCTTTTTGTACTGTTCTCTTTTTTAAAGAACAAAGGGACTAGTCATAAAGGAATTTCTTTTGTTTAAATTTTACAAAAGACTGGTAGAGATCTCAGGAAAAGGAAACAGTTTTTCTTTTAAATAAGAAAAATGAGAAACAGTTTTTCTTTTAAATAAGAAAAATGGGAAACAGTTTTTCTTTTAAATAAGAAAAACGGGAATAGGAAGCAGTTGTTGTGCTAGTAAGAGCTGCTTAAATAAAAGGACTGAAGATGAGGAATATATGTTTAAATTACATCCAAGAAGAAAAAAAAAAACTTAAAATACATAAAAAATGAAAGACAAATTATGGATTTAGTGGTAACTTAAATAGATCAGAATGTCAAAATTTGGTGAGAGATCTGCATAGGGACGCAGGAGGCAAAGTTAAAAATCCAGTAAAGGTGGGATTCCCTCAAGCACAGAAATGGTTAAAAGAAGCTAATAAGAGGCATAGGGAACAATTTTTGAATAAGGAAAGTGGTGGCTCGAGTGCAAAAAGGTGCATTTTTTGTCCATAAAGAAGATGACGAGACATCTGTTGTCTGTCGTAAACCGACAGCCCCACCCTTGTATCCAGAAGTCCCTAAAGAAATGGTCGGTCCACCCCAGTATCAAAAAGAAAGAAGCAGAAAATCAAGAAAAGGTGTCCTCCGGAGTTTTACAGGAGGCAGAAAAGCAGGGAAAAATACCCTCTGTAGTTTTACAAAAACAAGCAGAGGAGACTCTGGAACAACGTAACCGTAGTATAGACAAATCAGAGTAAAAACAAAAAGAAGCTAAAGTACATACCCTGTCCACAGACTCATATCCCCTTACATGCAGAAAAATATCTTGAGGAAAAGAAAAGAAAACAGGCTCAAACCTTTACGGTGAGCGCGGATGAAACACTTATGTTAATGTAAGCTCCGTCCAACAGAGGTAGAGGAAGGGGACGGGGTAGAGGCAGAGGGAGAGGGAATGTAGGACATTTTGAAGATTACAAAGGCAGACAAAAGAGGGGGAAATGTTTTAAATGCAGTAAGAAGGGGCATTTCGCAAGAGATTGCCGGAATCCCGGAAAATCCGCTGCTGCTCCAGATCATGGTTCAGCATGACTATATGATGGCAGCACGGACAAACCGGACCCAGGTGCTAAGGTCGACTGGCAAGAGTCAGTAATACAGAATGAGGATGATTTTGAGGATGTGAATAAAGAAGGTAAAAGGGAATGTGCAGGATGGGAACATGAGATAACTGATTTTTCAGAAAAAGGTAAATATCAGGTTGTTAGCCTGACAGCTCTAGCTACGACTATGCAGTTAGAAGTGCAACTGGTAATCATATTACAGGTTGAAGGGAGGGACATAGAATTTCTATGTGACTCAGGGGTTTCTACGACCTTATTGAAACACACTGCAGTGCCATCCAATGTGACTAATGATGACTATGTATTAGTCAAAGCGGCCGACGGCCGCATTTATAAGGAACCTTTGTCTAAACCTTTATGGTTTATGGACCCTGAAACTAATCAAACTATTAGATTTCGGGTGATTGTCTCTCGGATTTGCCCTGTTAACTTATTAGGAAGGGATTTGATGCATGTTTTTAAAATAGCAGCAGTATCAACTGCATCAGGAATCTTGGCTAAGCGTATGAAAATCCAGGATGAAATGTTGCAGGTAGGGCAAGGGGATTTACATTACTGGTATAGTAATGATCTTATTGAAACAGGACCACAAAGCATGGCCAGTGAGTTAACTAACCTAGCTTTGAGCAAATATAGTATGGCTATTCAGTTACCAGAGGCTGCCAAACAACTACACTGTACAATGTATTACAGGAAAAATGTGGGACCTGATCCCAAGTATGAGAAACAATTTTTTAAACATAAGGTGACCAGGATCCTATTACAAAATTTTTATTGGGACAGGGCAGAAAACTCCGCAGTTACTTGTAGTCTCACAAGAGACATGCAACAGCTTTTTCAAAATGCTTCAATCCCACATGTATCTGTGACTAGGGAAGAACAAACGGCATGGTATATAGTTGGGAAAAAGGTTACCAATTGGTCGAAAATGACACCGGGACAGCTGGCAGGTAAGGGGGTTCAGGTACAGAAGTTAAATTGGGTAACCCAGGTCAGACCAATGGTACATCTTCGAAAAGATCAGTTAACACCGACAGGAGGCATGCCATCCTGACTATGCTTTCTGACCCCACAAAAAGAATTGAAACTACAGTCAGTACCAAAATCCTTATGGTCCTAGGGCAGCACGACATTGGGCTAATGAAAACAGCATGACAGGTTAAAATAACTCCAAAATCCAATTTTAGACCTCATAAGCGTCAGTATCCATTAAGTAAAAAGGCAGAAAAAGGCATTTTTCACGGCTCTACTGAGAGCTGGGGTTTTAATTCCATGTACAGATTCACCGTGTAACACACCCTTGTTCCCAGTAAGGAAACCGGATGGGACCTGGAGAATGGTACAGGATCTGCAGGCTGTGAATGCTGCTGTAGTGCCAAGAGCTCCTATGGTCCCAGATCCATCTGTTTTGTTAAATGATATCCTTCCCACAGATAAGTATTTTTCTGTCATTGATATTAGTAACGCATTCTTTTCCATTCCTCTACAGGAAAATAGTAGGTTTTGGTTCGCCTTTACGTTTATGAGCAAGCGGTACACATATACACCACTGCCGCAGGGATATTGTGAAAGTCCTACAATCTTTTCACAAGAAATGTCGACAAACCTGGCACAGTTTCAACCAGAGCATGGCTGTCATCTACTATTGTACGTGGACGACATCTTACTGGCTGCACCCACAAAGGCTGTCTGTGAGTCTAAAACTATTCGGTTATTGCATTTTGTGGCGAAAGAGGGACATAAGGTAAATAAATCTAAATTACAATTTTGTAAAACTGAAGTACGGTATCTAGGCTATACCATTTCAATTGCTGGTAGACAACTAGATAACTGTAGAAAATAAGCTATTTTACAGGCACCAATGCCCAGCACAAAAAAAGAAATTATGTCATTTTTAGGAATAACAAATTTTTGTCGTAGTTGAATTCCCAACTATGCAGAGGAAGTAAGTTCACTTTCGGAACTTATTTTCGCACTTCCCATGGCAGCACATGACACGCTAAAATGGATGAATAAGGCAATACAGGCATTTACTAGGGTAAAACAATTGATAGCAGGATCTGCAACCCTTAGCTTCCCTGACTATACAAAACCCTTTGTTCAGACAGTAAATTGTAAGCAGGGCTTTATGACATCGGTTCTGTTGCAAACTTATGGGGATAAGTTGAGACCATTAGCTTTTTATTCCAGTAAACTGGACACAGTGGCACAATCTTTGCCACACTGTGTACAAGCAGTAGTCGCAGCCACACTGGCTGTGCAAGCGTCTGCAACCCTAGTTTTGTTTCATGACCTTACCTTACGAGTACCGCACTCTGTCACGGTAATACTACTACAGGATAAAGTTACCTTTCTCTCTCCCAGCAGACACTTATCCTGCATGACAATGTTACTATCACAACCACACATGACTACTGAGCGATGCACCACTCTTAATCCAGCCACGCTGTTACCTACAGCTGACGATGGTGCCCCTCACGTGTGTTTAGATTTAATACACTCTAATGTCTTACCCAGACCAGACCTTAAGGACTAACCTTTGGCAAATTCAGATTGGACCCTGTTTGTAGATGGGTCAGCACGTAAGAATGAGGCAGGTATTACACAAGTGGGTTATGCAGTCACAACTGAGACTAAGGTACTAGAGGCAAAACCCCTCCCCAGGAACCTGTCCACACAGGCGGCTAAATTGATTGCTTTGTCCAGAGCATGCACCATTTCCAAGGATAAGGCAGTTACTATCTACACAGATAGTCAGTATGCTTTTTCCACGGTCCATGTCTTTGCACAGCAATGGAAAAATAGGGGAATGGTTACAGCCTCAGGAAAGGAAATAACCCACAAGGATTTAATCCTTAGCCTCTTACAAGCTGTCCAACTGCCACGGGGACTGGCCATCTGTAAGTGCGCAGCGCACACGAATGCCAAGGATCTGGTATCACTTGGAAATGCACTGGCTGACAAAACTGCTAAAAGTGTAGCCTTAACCTCTACCTTTGCACTCGAGTCCACACAGAAGGAACTTCACCCTACAGATAAATTTGATCTACAAACTTTACAGGTAATGCAGGAACTTAGTACAGTTCAGGAAAAACAGCGATGGATTAAATATGGGGCTATTCAAAAGCAGGGAGTTTTTGTAGGTCCAAATGATAAATATGTCTTGCCAACAAACCTTTTTAGGTATGCCTCATTAGTGATGCATGGCCCATCTCATCTGGGCCCTGCTGCTATGGTTCACATAATCCAGCAAATTTTCTGAACCAAGGGCTTTATAGCATATGCTAAACAATTTTGTTTATCGTGCCTGCTTTGTGCACGATACCATGGTGGTGGGGTGCGGATCACCCCAGCAGCTTTCCCGCTGCCTCCGTATCCATTTCACACAATCTGTATGGATTTTATTGAACTAACTCCTGTTCAACAAAAGCGATTTGTGTTAGTCATTATTGATGCTTTTACAAAATGGGTAGAAGCTTTTGTAGCACACCCAGAGGCACTGTCGGTAGCCAAGGCCCTTACAAAGAACATTATCCCTCATTTTGGGCTACCTACACGCATCTATTCTGATAATGGTACACATTTCGTAAACCAAGTCATTCAAAAGCTGGCTGCCGTTTTTCAGATCGAGTTAAAACACCATTGTGCCTACCACCCACAGTCAGCAGGGTTGGTTGAACGCCATAATGGCATTCTCAAAGGCAAGTTACGTAAACTCATGGCCGAGACACATCAGTCTTGGATAAACTGCTTACCTCTGGCACTCCTGTCCATGCGTACCACTCCCACCTCAAAAGGGGTCACACCATTTGAACTACTATACGGGAGACCTTATTACGTCCCACAGTGGCAAAATCTTTTGCCTGCGGAACGTGAGGGGAGGTGAAGAGATAGCAGATTACATGAGGAAAATGCTGACAAAAACTAACACTTCTCTAACGAATGATTATTTTTCAGATCAGAAGAACAACAGGATCCTGGAAGTAAAATCAGGGGAGTGGGTGTGGATTAAAATTGTCAAGAGGAAGATGTGGGCCTCACCAAAGTGGGAAGGTCCATACCAGGTTTTGATTTCAACACCTACAGCAGTTCGAATAAAGGAAAGAAGCTCGTGGATTCATCTGACACATTGCAAATTAGTGAAACAGTTTGAACTGCACAAATATTTGGGTTCCCCTGAGGAACACTGATTAGTAGCAATCTTGTTTTGTATAAATATCTGACTATTGTGGCAATGCAAAAAAATACCAGAAGGGAGCAGCCTTTCCCACCAAAGCATTCCAAAATAATTTTGTTGTTAATAAGTGTGATTGTTACTTTTCTGTTTTGGCCGTTTTTATTTTCAAACAAGACTAGCCAAGTAAAGAGAGACAAAAATACGGCCTGGCATCCACCTTTTAATACATACCAAGCTATTAAGTATGCATATGCTCTATCTTTTAATGTTTCAAATTGTTGGATATGCACAGCTATTCCTACTGTACATGGTGGTCTAATGTTAGGTACAGTCCCTTTGGGAGCAAATGATACATGGACTAGTTTACTATTTGAAACTTCAGAGGTAGCCTTAAAGGACAAAATAGCATTACCCCTCATGGGTCGCCAGAATGGAACTGTATGCTTCCAAAGAGGGGGCAAAATTAAGGTTGGATGGAGTCAGTGTAATGTAACCATAATTCATAACTGTACAATAGATGGGCACTGTGCAACGAGTTTCAAGCCCATAAAAGTGCTTATAAACAGTACAGGGCTTATTAATGACACAAGTTTTTTTGAAAAAATGTTATCTGTATATGATCTGTTGTTTAAAGGGCTGCAAGATAAAGGAAATCATTCTGTTCCAGTCAATATTACACTTAAAGTAAATGATTGTTATTTTATCTGTGGTAGAAAAGCATACAAATGGTTACCAAGGAATTGGTCAGGCAGTTGCTTTTTGGGTTATTTAGCACCAGCTATAAGACATACATTTTCTCTTCCCCAAGGTAAAATACGAAATGTACGTGCTGTTAATAAACCTGTTAATCCAGTAGGTAATGTTGATGCATCCTGGATCTATCACCATGATTTGGCCCACAGTAGCAGCAAGGGGCTGTCACACATGGACTTGGGCGATGATGTTATTTCCTGGGCTGGTATTCTTCCAGAGTATGGGACAGTAAAATCCATTTGGGAGCTCAGAAAACTGTCAAAACTGTTAGAAACTCTAAGCAATGCAACTTTTTCTGCGCTAGAATTGGTGACGGACGAGTTAACTGCAATGAGGACTGTAGTGTTGCAGAATCATATGGCGCTCGATTTCACCCTAGCAGAGAAAGGAGGTACTTGTGCTCTTATCCAGGAGGAGTGTTGTTCGTTCATACCGGACCACGAACATGACATTGACAGCCACCTAGAGATCCTACAACAAGTTTCTGAACTTACAAAACCAGGACAGAATCCATTAACTGACTTTTTCCAAAATTGGTTTGGAAATTGGGGAACAGTACTTATGAATGTCTTAATTGCTATATGTGTTGGTGCCATTATATTCCTACTGTTGGGTTGTTGCTGCATTCCTTGCATCCAAATGATAATATCAAATGTATTGTCTGCTAATGCAACTAAAGCTTATTATTCTGAATATACAGAACATGAGTCATGCGAAAAACTGTATGATTAAAATATATTACTGATGATACAAAGTGTTGTTAGGGGGAAAATGTAGTAAGAATCTCTGTGTTCAACATCTTTGTATCATGCACAGTAAGGGTTAAAATGTGAAACTGCATTGCATGCAAAGAAATAAGCTAAAATAGGTTGTTTTTCTTGTAAAGAATTTGCTGACCAAAGAGGAATGCACAGATGCTACCATCTACCAGGCACAAGCTAATCTTGTGTCTGACCTCTGACCATCTACCAGGCACAAGCTTATCTGGTGTCTGACCTCTGACCATCTAAGGCTCCAGTAGGTGAATTTATAGCCTTGACTGAAATTCCTTATCTAGTAACCAGCTGCTGTGTATGTGAAGAAGAGGGTATAAAAACCCATGTAAAGTGTACAGAAATTAGACTGCTGACATACCATGTGCGTTGTAGCATGTCTCCATGCATGTAAAATAAACCTTTTTTGCTTACTTTTATCTGCGTGATTCTTCCAGTATATGTTAAGAGAATTAAAATCTTTTGACAGTCACTTGTCCAGGCACAACTCCATGATTAAACCACTGGTGTAGACAAGGTCATATGTGTGTGCTGTCTGTAAGGGGGCAGGGCATTAGTTGAGTCTCACATAGATGTGTGGGCAATTATACCACAAACCTACTGCATGCCTTCCCCTTGGATGCTATAAACATGCAGGGGAGATGGGAAATGTGGGTAGGAGTGAGAAAATTTCATTCTGTGGGATACTTGCTGGGAGCAAATGTCTGGAGACAGCTCCCTCTTAGTTAGAAAAGAATGGACCAAATACATCACAGATGGCTGTTAGTTGGCAGGCACTGAAGACAAAAGAATAAATAAAGGTGGAGTACTGCAGTGTACAACTTTTTTGAAATTCTGCTGTATGTCTTCCTGATCTCAGTTCTCTGAAATCATAGGTCTCAGAATGGTACTAGATTTACTGGCTGTACTGCAAGTTAAGAGCTATGTGAGCCATATTTTCACTTTTACTCAGAATTTATCTCTTCCCGTTTGTTGCACAACCATGGAGTTAGTGTATATATATATATATATATATATATATATATATGGGTCTAGGACTATTTACTGAAAGCACATTTCACTGAAACACATTTGACTGTGCACAATTCACTGAAAGCTAAATTCAGTGAAACACATTTAACTGAAAGTTATATATGGCCTTTTCCTCACTGTAGTGTGACCATGGAGTTAGAATATATATTCAAGGTGGAGTGTGGGGTGTAGCCCCCCACCTATTTTAAATATTTTGAACTATATACATGGATACTTGTAATTTCAATAAATTACTCTTTTCTGAAATTAATATATATCCAAAATATGTGGAGGGCTATGCCCCCATTCCCCCCACTGTGGGAGGTGGTGCCCCCAACCCCTCGCTTACTATATATTCTAACTCCAAAGTCACACTACAGTGGGGAAAAGGCCATATATAACTTTCAGTGAAATGTGTTTCATTGATTTGTGCACAGTCATTTGAGTTTTAGTGAAATGTGCTTTCAGTGAATAGTCCTAGACCCATATATATATATATATATATATATATATATATATATATATATATATACACACACACACACACACACACACACACACACACACACACACACACACATACATATATAAATAAAGGGGGGTGAGGGGCTATGAGTTGCAATCTGTCTTCCACCCTCCCCTGCTAAAAACTCTTACACTGAGACATCGCCTGCAGTTTCAGTGAGCGAGTGCTTTCATGAGTTTGACTCTTAGTCTACTGTCCGACTTGAACTAATTGTATTCACAGGTTCATAGATTGTTACTAGGCTAACAACTCAGAGGGCCTTTCTAAGCCTAGCCAAGTTTTCCCAGGAGAATAATGTTGTCATGTATCGAAATTTGGCACTGAGGGCCAGGTATTTATAAACCACCTCACACAGCCACAGCTATAATCAAGCATTCTAAACTCTTATTTCTCTCATTCCCCTTTTTGATGTAATACCTCCCAAACAGTGCGCATATTATTTATTATTAACCTAGCACAGGGCTCCTGCTCTTTTGTCCAGCCTTTAGTGGACATTGCCAGCAAAGCATTCCTATCCTTCATCTAGTGAAGGAGAGTCACCAGAGACACTCAGATTTTCCTCTCC
>NC_056739.1:720653399-720690899 GCF_019279795.1 Protopterus annectens
TGATATGAGAAACACAGATCACCAGTGTTATCAGGTGCGACCTTTAAGTATACATAGCAGTTAGTACACTGTACATGATATTTGTGCTTTAGCAAATCATTAATGGCATACTCATTTAAGGAATCCATTTTCAGCTGAAAATTAATAAAGTATTCTAAAAGAAAAGGATAATCAAAATCCTTTACCACATAATTCAAAGATTTTTAAAGCAACTTCTATGAAAGAAATCACACAGACTAAATATTAAATTAATCAGAATAAAGTCATTGCTCTGACCATACCAGTTGTGAAACTTGAACAAATACTGGATTTCTTTACATCACATGCGATTGTGTGCATTAGCTTCTGCTTTTTATCGCTGCCAATCACACCTCTTTTTAACAGTAAAGATCAATAAATTACAAACCAGCACAGGATTGCCCTCTTTGCAGTCTGTGTGAATTTATAACTGTCTAGGGCCCTTGTGATGGCTAGAGTTTGCCTGTCTAAAACCTATTCCTTTCTAATAAAAAACAATGAAAGCTAGAGGCAAAACAACAAAATATAAATTAAATCTTCTTGTCTACATGCTATCCATTTCTTCCTATAGTGAAAAAGAGTTGTAAAAAAAGAAACATAATTCAAAATAAAGCTTTTCTTATTAGGCTACTGCACAGTCAATCACAAACCAATGCATAATTGTTTAGATAAGCATTTGATAAACCTATTTATAAGGTTTGAGACAGGATAGGCTGCTATTTTAAGGTACTTGGTTTTAAGGTCATCAGTTGAAGAAGAGCATGGTTTGAGTTTTTAAGAGCCATTTTATATAGGATGTGAGCACAGGAAGTGTATTTGTGCAAATAATACAACTACTATCTAGGTATTCAATTTTAGTGAGGCAGTTTAAAAATAATAATAACTATTCATTGCACACAGTTTTCTAAGTAACTACATAACTAAATAAATAGAAGTGTTGAAGCTATCAAGGGTTGAACACCTCCCAACCATTCAATTCTTCACATGAATTAGCTAGCAGTGTGCCTTGAGAGACAAAGCCCTAGCTACTGCCCAAGCAAGTCATATTCAGTTAAGACTTTAGGCTTCTGAGATAACTGGCAGGGAGGGATGGGTGTGCCCATCTGGGGGAAAGGGGTTCATCAAAGATGCTCTCTGATGGGATGCATGGTCCACAGAGGGCAATAGCCCTCATATGTTGTCAAAGTGTAGGTCATAATAACACCTGTCAGCAGTAGAAGCTCTAAATATCCATACTGGCCACAGTTCACTTGGAGAAATCCAGAGGAGGAATTATGGTTAGGTAGTCCTAGCGAAGAACGGGGCACTGGAATGGATGGTCAGAGTGAATAAAGTAGGGGGATGGAGAAAAGAAAAGAAAAGAAAAGAAAAAAAATATTTCACATAAATTTGTTTATTTTAAATATTATACATGTAAATGGCATGTCAAAATAATTGTCATTTGGATGGGACATGGATAGGTGGAAATCTTATGTTAGGGTACAACTTCCAGTATGTGTCAGAAGTCAAACATTTAAGTAAAACGTCTGTCCCACATGCGAAGTTCCTCCCTGGGTAGGTACTTCTTGTGAACACTAGAAGCTTCAAGTTAGGGCTGAAAAGTCCTGTGTGTACCAGATGTTTTTGTTAGGAACAAACTTCCTGTGTATACTGGAAGTTTTTCTTAGTTTTCTCATGTTCTAGAACATGTAATAGTATATTCTATTAATGACTGAAGCCCTATTCTGATGAAATACCTTTCATAACATTAATTTTCAATGCGCTGCTGGGTCACCAGATGGCCTCAAACCCAGTTGGGTTGCTCATAATAAATGGTGCTACATTAACAGTGAGTGTATGATACGTGCCTCACAGGTGAGTCCCAGATCCCTGATACTTAAGAACAGCTGTATAGCCTACCTGCCTGAATTTGAGTGCTGCTGTCCTGCAGAATGATACCATATTCATCATTCATCACTGTTGTTGTTGTTGTATCTTTTAGCTTTTCCCGGTTAGGGATCGCCACAGCGGAACTCCGGTCTGTTAATGATTGGCAGTAGATTTTTACATACCGAGTTGCCAGCCCTGACGCACAACCTTCAACGAAGGTATGCCCATTCACGCATGTCTCCACACAGAAGACGCTTTAGCTGAGAATCGAACAGGACGTCTTACTGTGAGACAACAACGCGACTGCAGCACCCATCATTCATCACTGCCATTAATAATTCAGTGTTCAATGTGAGTAATCTAATTTCTTGCCTCCCCTCCCCAATTTTGAACAACCTGAATCTCTGCCAAGCATCTGAATCTTGTATCAGTGGCAGTGGTCAGAGAAGGTGCTAAAGTCAACAGACATTTGGCTGAAGATCTGGAAGTTGACTGGAGCAAAAGCATAAGAGTTCAAGGAAGTACTCAGGGCCTTAGCAACTCAGAAAGAAAAGTGAATAAGTGGTGTTGAAGAATGGCAGTGTCTTAAACCAGCATGCGTGAGGACTTTAGAACTGATATGCAGCCCAGTCAGGTACAGAAATAAGGTACAAAAATAATCTGGTGGTGGAATGTAGAAGTCCAGGAAGAGAGGCTACACTGCCCCAGATATAGCCTATGATGAAAGAGCCCACCTTAAATGGGGCAAGATCAACACTAAGGAATAAGTCAGTGAAAGCAACAGGCTCAGATGAGGTCACAGTAAATATGATTGAGACGCTGGGTGAGTTAGTGGAGAAATGGCTCCAGATGGTACTCATACTAGTGTGGAGTGAAATGCATATCCCAGATGACTGGAGAATAAGTATTCTAGTACCAGTGTTCAAAAGAGGGCATTCACAACTGTGAGCAGTACAGAGGTATGGTAGGAATAAATTGAATCTGTGAGGAAACAAAACTTCAAATAACAAGTTAAGTAAGCAAGTCAAGCATTACAGGGTCAATCACATAAGTACAAATTATTTTGCCACTGAATGGATTGAGATTTATTGACAAATATTATAGATGAGTACTCCGACAGATATAATTTAGGAGGCAGAGTTTTGCCTTTCTGATTTACATTGTCCAATAAAAGAATGCTTATGCTTTTCTCAGAGGGTTTTGTCCTTTAATGGCTTTCTCTCTTTATATCTTTTTTGATAATTAAGAATGGCATCCCATTCTCTTATTGGAAATTTAAAAACATAAGTACAGCTCCATTCTACTTTAGGAGCATTTATTTTTTAAATAAGTTACAGAGATTCAGCTACAGAAATGTAGCATTTCATTTATCTTCTTTATCTAGCGTTTATATGATATCACTCAAAAATGTTGTGTGTATTACAGTATTTGGTGAAAAAAAATAAGATAATACTATATTTGATATCTCTAACAGTAATGAAGAGTTAATGAAAATTAAAAACTATTTGCATGCAGTATGGGTTTGCAACATAAATGTGGAGAATACAACTGCTGATGTAAACGTATTATGGCAAGATCCTGATGTAACCAGGTATCTGTTTCACAATTGTTTAAGTGAGTCTGCAGTAAGCACATGCAAATTCTGCAAATTCCATTCTGTCTTCTACTGCCATGTGTTTTTAGGCAGCAAACATTCTGTTTATCCCTGTAGTTTCACATTTATGCATTTGTATAACATACACATTGTTTCAATTATCCATGATTTATCTTCAAATACATACACTTTGCTTTATATTTGTGTCTTTCCATGTTTGGAAGTATATCCTTTCTGACAAATTAACAGATGATGTTCTGTCAAATACATGTATTTTATCTAGATGTCATATACCTTAGCAATGTTTTTTTCCAATGGAATATTTGTTTTCTAATATTCAGGGACTTCCACTGTGATGTATGCAGCAGTTTTAGGTAAATAGTGTTTATTTAAGCTGAATGAAATGTTAGCTTCATGGACCTGTTATTCTGTAGAACTTACATTCCATTCTGTTGGCTTTTAGCTCACATCTGAGTTTTGACTAAACATGTTTAATTTTCACAAGCAATAAACTGACAGTGCTATTTTCCAGAGGCCACCTCTCATAACCATAGCTATCTGCCTTTTAGAGGAATTAATCTAAATCAATTAACTGTACATTTATATTGGTAGTGCTTTTGATAGAAATAGGAAATATAACTAAAGCAGCAGAAATGCATAAAATGTCATGATATAGGCCCCTTTAGCAAGGAAATAAGGAAGTGTGTATTTTATTGCAGTTTGTATTCCTGAATTAATTCTTGCTATGTTGCAACAACACTATACTGTCATCTGTGTCTCAGTGGTTTCCCCATATCTACACAGTGAAGATTTTTAAGCTGGTATCCAATTTTCATGAGATCCCAGTACTATGGCATGTATCAAAGTCTTGCCACATTGAATCTAAGTACTGGATGGGATGACTGATAAATGAATATGCAGAGTAGAAAATAAGATGGGAGATGAGTAGTTCAGATTTAGATCAAGATGATGCAAAATGGACTCAACATTTGCAGTAAGACAGTTAGATGAAAAGAAGTCAGAGATAAGAAAACAGTCCAGTTGGGCATTCCAAGACTTGTAGAAAGCACAAGACAAGGCCCAGTGGAAGCAATTTTGAGCAATCCTGAGATCGTTCAAAGTCAAGGAAACACTGGTAGAAGTAGTACAGGCTTTGTACAAGAACCCAGTTACTCAAGTACAAACAGTTCTCAGGTTCAGAGAGTGAGTCCTATTGGGAGTGGGTGAGTTTTAAGCTTCATCTGTGATCCCACTGCTTTTCATACTGGTGATGGACTATATTAGCAACAGATCAGAGGGGGCAGATCAACAAAGCTGTTGTATGTAAGTGATGTAGCATTAAAAGCAGACTCTGAAAAATATATTCAGCAAATGATAGGGAACTGAAATGGAATGCAAACTGAAGGCACATGGGATGACACTGAGTACAGATAAGATCGCTGTCATGACAGCTGTGAAGACTGGGTGAAGATAAGTGAAGGCTGCCAGCCTAGCCAGAGAGAATTTTGGAGATAATTCTCTCATCTTTAAATATTAATGTAAACCACAGGCTTGTTGTCTTAAATGGTAAAAATAGTGTTACATGTGGAACTGGAAAAAATGTAACAACAGTGCACTCTACTGACCAAGTAAAGCATGTTGTGACCCTTTGATGTTAAAACTCGGAGTCAGTAAGTCTAGAGTGAGGCATCCTGCCTATTGTTTTAAGGCCAGAGTTAATGGCCAGAATTTGCATGCATAAATGTCCTTTATTGCTCGGGTTTCTGCCCAGAGGTGAAGAATGTAAATGTAGTTTCTATTAGCCTGTGAACCCAGGGGAGTGTGAAAATGATGTAATGTGAACCAGGAATGTGATTATAAAAACGGAGAGAATCAGAGACCATTAAACATTTTTGTCTTGACCATCCAACTTATCAGCACTGTCTTGCTCTATATGTAAGTTTATCATAGACTTGTGTTTTCTCTTAGAAATAGCTAGAAACTAGAAAGATTACATTAAGTGTTTTTCTGTGATGTCAGACCTGTACTATTGAATTATTTTAAGTATTTCTCTGTGATCTCTAAACTCTTGACTAGCACTGTGTAGTAAAAGTATTGTGTTGTGTTTTGACTATTTGTTATTAAATATTTTTAAACCCTTTCAACTGTGGCTGTTTTTGTAGAGATAATTTAAGCTCTTTAGAGTACTTGCATGCCTTTGGTAAATTGTACAAAGCCACTTCAATAGCTTTAGCCCTGGGTTATACTACCAATTGGATAATAATATTGTACAGTAATAATTGGACACCCTTTTAAGGGCCTTTGAGTAGCTGATAAATATTAGTGGGTGGTGGCAGCTGGTACTACCGTATAGTCTGGGAAAAAGGGGCACAGCTGGAGAACCTGTGCCAGCCTTCCCCAGGAGTGTTTGTGTGGTTGTATAAACTCTTCTCAAAGTGTGTGTGTGTGTGTGTGTGTGTGTGTGTGTGTGTGTGTGTGTGTGTGTGTGTGTGTGTGTGTGTGTGTGTGTGTGTGTGTGTGTGTGTGTGTGTGTGTGTGTCAGCTACTTGGGCAAGGACATAAAGCACTGGTTGGACAGAGAGGATGCTGGAGGTTTTAGCTTGCCCACTAGGCTGAGATCTTGACCCTATAGCTGTGCCAGTGGGGAGTCTTAATGGGGACCTGGAGAGCAAGGGAGCGACCAGCCCCAGACTGACTGTGATCTCTGTGTGCTCTTAAGGGAAATTGCACTTTAATGTGTGTATTTGTTATCCTTTCCTTCTATATGAGATGCCCCTCACTGGTGTTAGTGGTGAGGATTGAGGTTGTTTGATTGCTGGGCCAGGGTGCGGGCGTCACATATTAATTGTTTGGCAGTGGTGGGATATCCACACCACATATTAATTGGTTGGTAAATACTAATCAGCTTGTAGTAGTGTGGGTATAGTGAATTCCTGTATCTGGTGTACAGTGAGCTTTAAAGGTGTTTTGTACACTAAATCAGCCACACAGTGAATACTCAGAGTTCAGATCATAATTGTTTTATTTCTTTTGTTAGCTTAGTTAGTCAGGGTGAGCAGGCAGCCTGTCAGCAGAGGAGTATGGAAAGCTGACAAGGAGCAAGCTGGTGGAGATGTGCCAGGCTAGGGGACTGGTGCATGGAAACCTGATTAAGGCAGACCTGATTGCAGCCTTGGTTACAGCTGCATCAGAAAACAGCAACCAGGAAGACAATCAGACTGGCAGTGGAGATATAATACCCTCAGAGAATGGACAGCTCACCCTTTCTGCAGAGGACTTAAAAATCCATCTGGAGCTAAAGAGACTTGAGTTGGAGGCCAGGCGTTTGGAGAAAGAAGCAGCTGAAAGACTGAGGAGTCTACAGGCTGAGGAGAATAAGAAACTGCTATGTCTGGAAGCCGAGGAAAAGAAGCAGCAGAGGAAGCATGAGAGGGAAATGCTGACTCTTCGCCAGAGTCATGGAGGTAATGGGGAAGGGAGATACTGGACCCCAGAAGCACAAAAGGTCAGTAAATTTCTTCCACAGTTTAAATAGGGGGATAATTTTGATAGTTTCATTCATATGTTTGAGAGGGTATGCAAACAGTATAGTGTTGACCAAAGGCTCTGGGTATGATTCCTGACCCCCTTACTCCTTGGTAATGCTGTAACTGTTTTGTCAAAAATGTCTGATGTTGCATGTTTTGATTATACTACTGTTAAAAATCACTTCTTAGACTTGTTTAAGCTAACACCTGAAACGTATAGGAAAATGTTTTGTGAGCATAAACGCAAGGCAGATGAAAGTGTGTGTGAATATGTTGCTGAACTGAGCAAATATTTCCATAGGTGGGTGAGTGGATGTCAGTTCGCCACTTTTGAAGGGCCGTCAGACCTTTTGGTGAAGGAACAAGCCCTTAGCACTTTTCCTGTGGACATGAGAATCTGGTTAGCTGATAGACAATGTGCCACTTTAGGTGAGTTGGGGAAGAAGGGAGACCTATACCTGGCAAGCAGGGCAGCCCTGCACAGGAAAGGGACACCCTGTACTGCTCATGGGTCTAAAGGAACCCATGGTGGGCAGCAGAGACTGCCCCAACACAATCTTCCAGTAGCAGGAGAAGCCACTAGTCCAGGTACACATCCAGGAGCTAGGGTTAAATGTTTTGAATGCAACCAGTGGGGCCATGTGGCATACAGGTATCCATGGAGGCAAGGTGGGGAACAAAAGGTGAGGGAGCCAGTAAGTGGGAAAGACAAAATGCCAATAGTAGGTTGTCTTGAGACAACAAGGGTACCAAACTACCATCCTGCAGATGTCCTGATAGGGAAGGATTTGGATGAGGCAGTATCATGTGTTTGTGCAGTTACACGCAGTCAGGCTAGGAGACAAGCATGTGAGTCTGGTAGCCTGGGGGAGACCCAGGCAGACTACGTACTTGCAGCCAGGACTGGTGAGGTGGTTACTTCAGGGAGGGAGCTATCCTGTAGCAGTGAGACTGAAGGTGAGCCACAGCTGCTTGGGCGTACTGATGGTCCCTTGGACAAACTGGCTGCAAAGGTAGAGGTGAGTAGTAGTACCTAAGCTGACAGCGAGGCACCATTGTCAGAGGATGCCAGACTTCCTGTGGAAGGGGAGCTGGGAAGGGTTACAAGGAAAGAGTTGAGACAGGCTCAGCTCTCAGACCCTACATTGCAAGGCCTGAGGCAGGTAGCTAGGGAGGCACCTGATTCTCAAGGGAAGGGAGAATCTGTATACTGGGACAAGGGATTACTGTACAGAGACTGGACCCCTGTGGGAGGGCTAGAAGGTGAGAGAGTACAGAAGTTGGTAGTGCCTAGAGCCTACCATCTGGCACTTCTAGCCATAGCCCATGATATTCCCTTTGCAGGTCATATGGGCATAAAACATACAAAGAGGCATATTATGCAGAACTTCTATTGGCCTGGAATTTCAAGAGATGTAACAGGGTACTGCAGGACCTGTGAGCAGTGCCAAAAGGTAGGCAAGGCAGGAAACAAGGTGAGAGCTCCTTTGATGCCTTTCCCTGTGATTAAGGAGCCATTTCAGAGGGTAGCTATGGATATTGTGGGTCCTCTGAGTACCCCAAGTTCCACAGGGAAAAAGTATATCCTAGTGGTAGTGGATTATGCTACACGATACCCTGAGGCAGTGGCTTTGTCCTTCATTGAGGTAGAGAAGGTGGCAAATGCATTGTTAGAGATTTTCAGCAGGGTAGGTTTCCCAAAAGAAATACTGACTGACAGAGGTGCCAATTTCATGTCAGTCCTGCTGGCTTGTCTGTGGAAGTCCTGTGGGGTGAGGCACATGATGACCACTTCCTACCATCCCCTGACTAATGGTCTTGTTGAGAGGTTAAACTCTACAATCAAGACCATGCTACGGGCATTTGCAGATCAGTTTAAGAGGGAATGGGATAAATATTTATTCCATCTGTTGTTTGCTTACAGAGAGGTTCCCCAGGAATCCACAGGTTTTTCTCCCTTTGAGTTGCTGTATGGGCATAGGGTGAGGGGACCTCTAGATTTAATTCGAGATGAGTGGGAAGGTGAGTGTGAGTCTCACAAGGGGTCTGTTGTGGCATACATCCTAAACCTCAGGACAAGGCTCAGGGAACCCATGGGCTTGGTACAGGAGAATCTGGCAGAAGACTAACAACAAAAAAAGGTCTGGTATGACAGAAATGCTCGAGCTAGAGAGTATGCTGTGGGGCAGCAGGTAATGGTTCTCATTCCTGTCAGACACAACAAGCTGCAAGCAGCTTGGGAGAGACCCTACAAGGTGGTAAGAAAGGAAAGTGATGTTAACTACATGGTGGAACTTTAGGCAGAAGGCAGGGGCACAAATTGTACCATGTTAACATAATGAAACCTTACCATGATAGGGAGGCCCTTGTGCTGAGCATTTGCAGTGGATTGCAGGAGGAGTCTGAGGGAGATCTGGTGACTGATCTCCTCAGTGATGCTCGGGCTGACACCTCAGGGGAAGGGGTAGCAATGTCCCAGCAGCTATCTCCTACCCAGGTTCGAGAAATCCGAGCAGTGTTGCAGGACTTTGGGGACTGTTCACTGGGAAACCAGGGTGCACCCACCTGGGGCAGCACCAGTTGGATACAGGACCCCAAAGGCCTATTAGGCAGGCCTCTTATAGAGTACCTGAGATAGTGAAACAGACTCTGAGGGAGGAGGTACACAAGATGTTGGAACTAGGGATGATTCAAGAGTCCAACAGTCCCTGGGCCTCCCCAGTGCTGCTGGTGCCAAAGAAGGATGGCAGCACCAGGTTCTGTGTGGACTACAGGAAAGTAAATAGTCACACAGAGTCAGATGCTTACCCCATGCCTAGCACAGATGAGGCCTTAGAGCAGCTGGGTGGAGCTAAGTATCTTTAAATCATTGATCTTACAAAGGGTTACTGAAGGTGCCCTTGACTCCCAGTGCTAGAGAGAAGTCAGCCTTTGTGACTCCTTTTGGCTTGTGGATGCCCTTTGGGATGAAGAATGCCACAGCAACTTTCCAGAGGCTGGTAGATCATATCCTAGCAGGAGCAGGAGGGTTTGCCCTTGCTTACCTAGATGATATTGCCATCTACAGCCATTCCTGGCAAGAGCACCTTCAACATGTCAGGGAGGTGCTGGGCAAACTACAGAGAGCAGGGTTGACCATTAAGCCGAGCAAATGTCAGGTGGTTATGGCAGAGGTCTCCTACCTAGGACATAGAGTGGGGAGTGGTAAGATAAGGCCAGAACCTGTCAAAGTGGAAGCCATTCAGGCATGGCCTACACCTCTTACCAAAAAGCAGGTGAGGGCATTCTTAGGGACAGCAGGGTACTACAGAAAGTTCGTCCCCAGTTATAGTACCATAGCTGCTCCCCTCACAGACTTCACAAGGAAGAATAGGCCAGATAAGGTAGTGTGGACCTCAGCATGTGAGCATGCATTTCAGAAGCTTAAAGAAGCTTTGGGAGGACCCCCTGTGTTAGCCAGTCCAGATTACAGCAAATAATTTGTTGTGCATGTGGATGCTTTGAACCATGGGGTGGGGGCTGTACTTAGCCAGATTTCTTCAGAGGGGGAAGAGAACCCAGTGGTTTATCTCAGTCATAGGCTCCAACCCAGGGAGGAATGTTAAGCAACTGTAGAAAAGGAATGTCTACCATAGTGTGGGCACTGCAGAAACTTCAGCCTTATCTGTATGGAAGGAAATTCACTGTTATGACAGATCACAACCACCTAACATGGTTAAACAGAGCCAGCCAGCAAAATGCCAAGTTGCTAAGATGGAGCCTGAGTTTGCAAGCATATGATATGTCTGAGCAGCACCGCAGTGGGATTAGCAATGCCAATGCAGATGGGCCCTCAAGACAGGGAATGGGGTAAGGTACACTCAGATAGACCTAACTCCCTCAAGCAGTGTTTCTCAAGGGTCACTTGAAAAACTAGCTTGAGTTCTCCGGGGTGGGGGGGATACGTGAAGATTGGGTGAAGATAGGTGAAGGCTGCCAGTCTAGCCAGATATCATTTTGGAGATAATTCTGTCATCTGTAAATATTAATGTAAACCACAGGCTTGTTGTCTTAAATGGTAAAAATAGTGTTACATGTGGAACTGGAAAAAATGTAACAATAGTGTACCCTACTGGCCAAGTAAAGCATGTTGTGACCCTTTGATGTTAAAACTCAGAGTCAGTAAGTCTAGAGTGAGGCATCCTGCCTATTGTTTTAAGGCCAGAGATAATGGCCAGAATTTGCATGCATAAATGTCCTTTATTTCTCGGGTTTCTGCCCAGAGGTGAAAAATGTAAATGTAGTTTCTGTTAGCCTGGGAACCCAGGGAAGTGTGAAGAATGATGTAATGTAAACCAGGAATGTAATTTTAAAAACAGAGAGAATCAGAGAGCATTAAGCATTTTTGTCTTGACCATCCAACACATCAGCACTGTCTTGCTCGATATGTAAGTTTATCTTAGACTTGTGTTTTCTCTTAGAAATAGCTAGAAACTAGAAAGTTTAGAATAAGTGTTCTTCTGTGATGCCAGAACTGTACTACTGAATTATTTTAAGTATTTCTCTGTGATCTCTGACCTCTTGACTAGCACTGTGTAGTAAAATTATTGTCTTGTGTTTTGACTATTTGTTATTAAATATTTTTAAACCCTTTCAAGTGTGGCTGTTTTTGTAGAGATAATTTTAGCTCTTTGGAGTACTTGCATGCCTTTGGTAAATTGTACAAAGCCACTTCGATAGCTTTAGCCCTGGGCTATACTACCAATTGGATAATAATATTGCACAGTAATAACTGGAAACCCTTTTAAGGGCCTTTGAGTGGCTGATAAATATTAGTAGGTGGTGGCAGCTGGTACTATCGTATAGTCTGGGAAAAAGGGGCACACAGATGGAGAACCTGTGCCAGCCTTCCCCAGGAGTGTCTGTTTGGTTGTATAAACTCTTCTCAAAGTGTGTGTGTGTGTGTGTGTGTGTGTGTGTGTGTGTGTGTGTGTGTGTGTGTGTGTGTGTGTGTGTGTGTGTGTGTGTGTGTGAGCTACTTGGGCAGGGACACAAAGCACTGGTTGGTCAGAGAGGGTGCTGGAGGTTTTAGCTTGCCCAATAGGCTGAGATCTGGATCCTATAGCTGTGCCAGTGGGGAGTCTTATTGGGGACCTGGAGAGCAAGGGAGCAACCAGCCCCAGACTGACTGTGATCTCTGTGTGCTCTTAAGGGAAATTTCACTTTACTGTGTGTATTTGTTTTCCTTTCCTCCAATATGAGATGCCCCTCACTGGTGTTAGCGGTGAGGATTGAGGCTTCTTGATTGCTGGGCCAGGGCACGGGCATCACAATAGCATATAGGGAAATTCTGAAACTTTAGACAGAAGAGAAAATTGTAGAACAGGATAACAAAAGTAGTTGAGGAGAAGCAGACTAGATCCAGCACTAGGTGATCTATGCATTTGCCTTGAGCCTGCTGGCTTAATGGTGCAACAAGCTTGGGGGCTGCCACAAAACTTGCATTTCTTCTTTAAGAATGCACTCTGCATGTGGTTGCATTTGTTCTTTAAGGACACAGGCAGAGAATGTTCTTAACACCATCGGTTTGTGTGTCATACTAAAAGCATACTCACATTTAAACAATATTTCAGTGGAGCATGCATTCCTAGAGTTATAGAAGGTTATTAGCCTAATGGTCCTAGGGCCATTAACAAGCCTAGCCATGTAAAAACCCAAGTACCCTTATTGACCAAATTTGTTGTTGTTATTAGCAGAGCAATACTGTGATCAGCATGGGATTTGGATTTTATGAGGAATTACCATTACATTCCAGATAAAGAAATGAGCACATGAATTTTATGGAGATTACAAATGAGTACAGAACAGGTTAGTTAGAGGTATCTGTGTGTTTGAGTAAAATGCTCCAGTCACAGATGGCAGGTTGGTAAACTTATTCAGGCTCAAACCCTGTACATCAATTACAGCAGACTAGAGCTTGAATCCTCTACACCAACTACTAAACTGTCATCAGCAGGTGCATTTTCAGTTGAGTTTGAGTTTCAGTGCAATTTCAAAGACTGCTCAGTTTCTGTGCATTTTCAAAGAATGTTGAGTACCTGAGCATTTTCGAGGACTGTTGAGTTCGCATGCATTTTCAAAGAATGTTGAGTTTCTCTGGATTTTCAAAGATGTTGAGTTCCAGTACATTTTCAAGGACTGAGTTTCTGTGCATTTTCAAAGAATGTTGAGAGTCTCTGCATTTTCAAGGAGTGTTGAATTTTAAGGGAAGAGAAGTTTACTGTTCCTCATGCAGTCTGTTTTTCAATGTATAACTGTTTTGTTTAGCAAATGACCAGCATCAGTGTCTATGCTGCAAAACTTAAAAGCAGTGCTAGTAGCACAACAGGTAGCATACTTGCTTTTGGTGCAGAAGGCTATGGGTTCTATTCATACACCATGTATATGTAGTACTGAAATTTTAGTGCTCATTAAGGGGGGGTTGGGGGTGCTGCATTCCTGAGTATGTACTCCTTTGGATAAGATACCTAGTAACTATGAACCTGCTGATAGTTTGACAGCCATTCCCTATTGCAATATTACAAGTTTACCATAATTTTTTTAATGTAATATGGGCAATTTATTATTCAAGGGCAGCAGGCACTGAATTTGTATGTGAAACATTGAAATGTAAAGTTGTTTGCCAGCAGCAACCTCCTCATTAGTTATACCCCTGGATTCAGCGAGCTCTGCATGGAATGCCTGAATAGTGCAAGAACTGCTGCATGCAATATGGCGGACCAGCGATCCAGGAACGAGCCCCCAAGACGTGCCAAGCATGCCTATACTATTCCCGCATGGACACCACTGCTATATGCTAATTACCTCATTTGCTGGTGAAAACCATGCAAATGAGGTGAATTAGTGATCCAGGAAGCAGGCAGGCTTCTGTGCAGGAATAGTGTAACCTGCAGAAATGTATTCAGTTGCTAACTGAATACATTTCTGCAAATTACAAAATGGAGGCATGACAATGTGAAAGAAAGCATGTATTCAATGTAGTAGGCATCCCAATGGCCAAATATATGGCCTCTGGCATGAAAAATAGTTGCAATTTTATAAAAAATTAGTTTATTTTTTTGGCCGATCTCAGCCGTTCAAGCGTAGGGCAGAAGTGCCCAAACGGGATCCCCACAAAAATAAGAAAAAAAGGGGGAAATAAGCTTTTATACCCAAATCAGCATTTTGCCATAATACTCGATGGCATGCATAAGACAACAATACCAGGGAATAGTGGTTGCTAAGGGGAAAGGCTCAGTGTGAGTGTGGTAACTATGAATTAGCATTCTGGTTTATGCAAATGAGGGGACTGATACTGAATCACAGATTTCCTCTCACTGTTAGCTTGCACCCAACCATGTAGGTGCAGCAACACCATTGTATAAGTCTTAGAGGTGGATGACCTCATAAGGGGATGTGTCATGCATGCTGTAAGCTTATTGGAACTCTGTGGTCCGTGTTTGCCTTTAACTAAGCACAGCTAAGGAAGGGGGTGTGCCTGAGGCTGCCTAGCAGTGTTTACATTGCCTAAATGGGTGTGCACACCATGTACCCGGTTTTAAACTAAAAAAAAGAAAATAGCAGCTTTGTTCACATCTGAGCACTGGGTATGCACGGTGCGCCTCGGAGCTTAAATGGGAAGGCAATGGGAAGGGAAAACAGCAGGAGGAAGGCAATCAAGGAGAACTAGCATAGCTGGCAGGTGAAATGTATCAGGATCAGCCAATTACACAGGCAGCAGCCCAGCACACTACTACAAAGTATGCAAACACCTTTCAGTCTGTTTTTTCCCCACAAACTCTACACAACCAGTGTACACAGACAGGGAAATTTTACCTGCCAAAACTAACAAAATGTTAGGGACTGCTGTTGCTCTCTTACATTAATATGTGCAAGAGGCTGAGGGTGGTGAGGATGTGAATGCTGATGACCATCCCACAGTAAGGAGGAGGAGGAGAAGACTGTACAGACCCAGGGTAACCTACCGGGGCTACATGAGCTGGAGATAGTGGAGTGTTATAGGGTGGACAGGGACATTCTGCAGCAAACTGTTGAGCTGTGCCAGCCCCATCTCACACACAGAACCAACAGAGGGGAACCCATCCCAGTGGATACCAAGGTATGTGTAGGCTTAAGAATACTAGCCACAGGTACCTTCCAAAGGGCAACTGGAGATATCATGGGGATCTCACAGGCATCAGCATCCAGGGTACTCCACCAGTTCCTCAATGCCATGTCAGCACATGCCGGTGAGCACATATAGTTCCTCAACACCCATGAGGCATTGACCAGAAATATGTGTCTCTTCTACCAAATAGAAGAATACCCTGAGGTAGTGGGTGCTATAGACTGCACACACATACACATCAAAGTACCACCCGGTGAGTGGAGTAGGGTCTACATAGACCGCAAGAGCTTCCTCTCTATCAACTTCCAGGTCATGTGCGATGCCCAGGGCACTATCTTGAATGTGTGCTGGCAGCCCTGGAAGCTATCATGACTCCCACATCTGGCATATGACACAGCTGTAAAAGTCATTTGCCAGTGGGGAAATCCCATATGGCCACCTAGTGGGGGATGCTGGCTATGCACTGGAGCTGTGGTTGATGACACCCTTCAGAAATGCACACACACCTGAACAAGAACTCCATAATGAGGCACACGCACAAACCAGAATCATAATAGAGCATGTGTTTGGGATGCTCAAGTTATGGTTCCGCTGCCTGGACATATCCGATGGAGCCTTGCAGTACTGTCCAGTTACATGTACACAAATGTTCATAGTATGTGCCATGCTATACAATATGATCCTGCAGAAACAGTTGCAGCAGGAACAGCACAGGGCAAGGCCACACAGCCCCCCACCATTGCTAAGGCCATCACAGGCACAGAGTGACTCAGAGGAGGAACTACCTGAGCCTACCAATGTAGGCAGAAGAAGGCATGCACACTATGTCCAGGCCTTGACAAAGAGGCAACGCATAGCACATGCACTGAGATGGTAGGGATCCAGGGAATGACACCTCTCTCTGACTCACGCATACAGTAAAAGGGATGCCAAACATGACACTACCTGTGCTTTACCATGTATAGGGAGTGTAGTATGTGCATCTGACACAGTCAGCCCTCCAGCCTCAATACTGGCCCAGCCACAAGGTAAGTCACTCTTCCTATCAATTACTGAATGGAGTAGTATGTTCTGATAGTTGTATCCATGGTATGGACGTGAGCATGCAAGGGACTCGGGTGGCTGAATGGGATGGCAGCTGACAGTGGATACCTATATGGGCAGCATGAAATCCATAACAAATACTGGTGTCAACATACCAGGCAGTACTAGACAAGGTGACAAATCCCACTGCAGTACATGTGGTGGCCCAAATGTGTGTCCATAGGACACACACATGCATGTCAGTGAGGCTCACATACCCACTACTCTCTGCCAGCAGGACAGGTGTAGATGACCATAAAGAAAGGCTGGGCTAAGGCCTCCAATTGATGGCAATTGTGAACAGCCCCCCTCCAGACCTACACAGACAGGCTACAACAGGTCTGGCAGTTGTATGTTAGTTCTGAAGAGTAAGAAGTCTGAAACTGAAATGTAGGTCAATAAAACCTAAGCTCTGTACTCTACTGATATGCCTCCAGTCTGCATGATAGGTCAGAATACAATATGAAATGGAAGCCAGCAGAGTACCTGAAATACTAGTACAGTCATTGCAAATGTTTAAAATCATCAGGTGTGCCCCCCCCCCCCCCACAATCCTATGTGGAAATGCAGTAACATGTAAGTGTGAGTAGTAATATCAGTGGATCACAGATTACCTGAGCTGGCCCAATCTACAGGATAGATTGTTGCATGTGTACAATATGCAGGGGTCTGTGTGTTAGGTTGTTGCGTGTTCAATATTATCTGGAAGTGGTCAGCATGTAGGCATGGAGGGTTGTGTCTCGGTTGCCTATGGGCAGTACTGTGGTTGACAGGGCCATGTTCCAACAACTGCAGTGCCAACCACAATGTTTCTCAGCAATACCCATGTCAGCAGTCATCCATACTCACTGTCCAGATGACAATATCTGTCAGCATTTGAAATATGGACATGCCATGAATGTGGGCCCATACATACACACAGTACACAGGTGGAAGTACCCTAGACAGAGTGCATAAAATGTAACTGTCAGCTGCACACAACTTTGGAATTGTACATACAGGTTAGCAGCACATTAGTTGTCAGTGTAGCATGGAATACTGATGTAGTCTGGCCAATCACTGGCAGACCACAAAAGGCACAGTTATGAAGTAATGAGAGACTGCCTATGTCCTTGCAAATGGCAGCATAAGGGGAATGTCCCAGGTATATCTGTGAGTCAGCTGCAAGCAGCTTCCATATCACACATGCACCCAGCTCACCCCACCATCAGCCACAGGTTTATCACAGGTCATATCCTTGCTGCTGGGAATGAGTACAGTATGACCCCACTTCTGTATGTGAATACCCACAGAATGCAGCATGCTGAATAGGTGTCCTATGCAGTTTTGTCCCTAGCTGTAAGGAGCACCCTGCCTGCATCCAGACCAATGGATCAATATGGACAGGAGCTATTGCCATTAACACCTCACACACTTACCCTGTCACCCCAGGGGAATCCACTGGCTCTCAGTGTGGGAATATAGGAGTGACAGAATGCACTGGCCTGCTACAGATGGCCTGCATCACTTCCAAATGGCCTACAGTCCTCCTGCGCCTCACCCGAAGTGCCACTGTATGGTATCTCATGGGGTCCCAACCAACAACCTAACACAGTCAACAGAACACAAATGCAAGACCATGTTGACAAATCCCAGTAGCATGCCCCCCATGTCCTACTGCATGAACTGTGGACCAATCCAAAAATACCACTGGGACAAAGGGCCAACTATAGGAATACTTTTCAGATATCGCTCGCATAATGTTAGGAAGAGGATATAATAACAGAGTGGGGGGTGTAAAGGATGGACGTCATGGAGTGTGTGAAGTATGAAATTCTGATGTGTGCCCATACTACCTCTGCCTGCAAACCCAGTAATGGGTGGCTACAAACCTGCTCATAAACCACAATGTGAAGGGGAAATGACCAGATATAGTGTCTGTGGTGCTTGCAATAACTATATAACACAATATTACAAAGCAGTATTCATGTAGCATTTGTATATTCAGTCCTGTCAAATGTAAAGTTGTGTGTGTGTGTGTGTGTGTGTGTGTGTGTGTGTGTGTGTGTGTGTGTGTGTGTGTGTTTCCAGAGGAATGATTTATGGCCCATTCACACACAATGCACTTCCCATTGGCCATGTTAGCACTCCTGCTGATGTCAGTCACCTTGAAATAACCATTTGGCCTAGTCTCAGCCCTGTAAGCGTTGTGGTGCTCGCGATAACTGTGTAATACTGTAGTGTAGCAAACTAGTTAGGTAGGAGTTCTAATCCAGACATGGCAACTGTTAAAGTGTGTGTGTGTGTGTGGGGGGGATGAATGATTTTGAGGCCATTCGCACTCACTACACCTCCCATTGCCCTATTTTAGCATGACTGCTGATGTCAGTCACTTTGAAATAACCCTTTGGCCCAGTCTCAGCCCTATAAGCTACATGGAGCTCACAATAACTGTGTAATATTGTAGTGTAGCAAACTAGTTAGGTAGGAGTTCTGATCCTGGTTGTGGCAACTGTGATAATGTGTGTGTTTGTATGAAAGAATGTGTGTGTCTTTGTTGACACCTGATTTTGTGGACATTCACACTTACTACACTTCAATTACCCCTCCTTTAGCACTGCTGCTGATGTCACTCACCTTCAAAGATACCTTAGAACAGCTCTCCGACATATAAGGTCCGTGGCACTTGCAATAAATGCGTAACACTGTAATAGCAATACATAGCTAGGTAGGGGTTCAAAACTCAGTACTGGCAAGTGGGTGTTGGGGTGATTGTGTAATAACAGAATCTATTGCAGTACAGGTTTTGCTATATTATTATACTGAGGACCTATATGCCCCAATGTCCACATTACAAGGCCAACAGTTGTCAAACACTGTAGAGGTTGCTGGAGACAATCCAGAGCCATAAATGTCTACTGCCATGTGCAATGACTATGTGACAGTATGGATTAGTAAACAATATAGGCAACCATTATAATACCCAGAGGCCATTCTCCACCTACGGATCATACACAAACACGCTTGGCTCTTTCTCTCTCCCTTCCTTTCTTTCTTTCTCTCTGTCTCTCTCTCTCTATCTCCCCCTCTTGGTAGATGTGGAAAAATACATCTGTTTTGCATAGGCAGCAGCTTGACTTTTGTAGGTAATGCTCATGATCAGCTGATGGCCTGTGCATGAATTGGAGTCCCCCACTTGTTAATTGCATGTGGAACAGATGTGGTATCATTCCTATAGCCAATTCCATGATAACACACTCCTATAACTACCAAAACCAAAAACACCAACTGATAAGTAAAAAATCCACAACACTGTCGAGAGATACACCAGCCATTTATTACATCAAAGACATACTAAGCACTTTCACCCATCATTCTGTGGGCTTCTTCAAAGTAAAGTGCATCAAAGCAAGCCTGCCTTTATAAATCAGTCTACCGCCTTGGTGGTTAAATAAACCCAGCGTTCTGTTGTAGTCATTCTGTTGTAGTCTGTACAGTAGTGAGATCTGAGTACTTATGGTGATTATTGACAGTGTTAGTATTGTGTAGCAGGGTATTGTGAATATGTTATTTGGCCTGTGTAGAGACTAGAGTAGATGTCAGTGTTCTTGGTACTGCTCTATCTGACGTTGCATGCTGCTCCAGTTTCTGGTACCCTATTAGCTTATATGTTTGTAGGGCCAGACTGAGACATGTCCCATACCACAGTCAGGCATCAGTCTACACTGTGAATTGGGCCAGTATATGTAGGATTAGTGTGTGAGTGGCAAATATGATGATGGGTTTTGTTCACACAGTCCATATACTGTACTATTATTTAGGCTTACCATAATGTGACTGTGACTGTGTTGATATTGGTTGTGGGTATGCACTTTCACACTGGTGTCTGTTACTCCATGCTGTACATGCCTGTAGTGCCTGCTATATTTGCAATTACATGCGTATTCCCCATAGGAAAGTTGGGTTAGTGTTGTGGCAGTCTGCCTGTAGTTTAGAGAGTGCTTGGTGACATGCCTAGCAGCTCAGTGTATTTACCCTAATGTGATGCTATGTCCACATATTTGTCAGATGTACTGTTGCCTGGCCACCATACGTGTTGTGTATTTCTGACAAAGCAGTGGGATGCTGTGAAGATGTATGTCACTAACTAGTTGGAAGTATGTGGGCTTGGGACCTCTGCTCTTCCAGTTAATATGTGTTAGGACAGAAATGAGAGTGTGACTGTGTGAGCTTAAATACTCCAGTATTTGTGCTATATCCCCATTTTCATGGCTTTAAACATCCCCTTTGTCAGGCTTGGTCCACATTTATTACACTAAGGAGTTCTGTGGATACCTCTTGACTGACCAGATTGTTTCAGACTCTCCACGTTTATTGATCATGTCTCTGCTGTATTCCACAGGATCATTACTGTGATTTGTGTGGTAGTCGATTATGATGATTTTATAATGTTTGTCAGAAACCATTTATAACTGCAATATGTACATTACGTTCCCTTGCACTAAGAGGTTGAGAGTTATGGTGCTGAGGTATGACACCACTATATGTTACAGGCATATGTTTTGTAAAAAAAAAAAAATATATATATATATATATATATATATGTGTGTGTGTGTGTGTGTGTGTGTGTGTGTGTGTGTGTGTGTGTGTGTGTGTGTGTGTGTGTGTGTGTATGTATGTATATATATATATATATGTGTGTATATATATATATATATATATATATATATATATATATATATATATGTGCATATATATATATACATATATATAAGCTCCTTGTGGTCCTGCAGAGTGGTCCTAGCTACAGAGAACTCAGAAAAGCGACTACTTTCTGGATATAAGTATCTTTGCTTTTTTTCACTTGCAATAGCTTCTGTAGCTTACCCTGAACAAGCCTAAACTGTTTTTTAACTGTTTGCTGCATTATTTTAAAATCTGCACTTAAAATTACTTTTTAGTGGAATTTGATCGAAAGTTTGTTTGTTTGTTTGTTTGTTTAATTTAACTGTTGAGGCTGCCCACTAAATTGGGCTAGCCTGTGTAACTGATTTATCACTGTTTCTGCATTTTCTGTGTGTTTCTATCAAAAAAACAAAAAACAAAAAAAATCCTTGTTTTCCCGCCTCTCCTCGACTAGTTTAGTCCAGCTTACAGGCATTGCTGTATTCGGGGCTGTGGTGTAGTTCCTGTGTTGTCCATTACCTTACTTGGATAGAAGGAAGTTTCTTTGTTCACCAGTGGGAGTGGGGAGCCTTGAGCAGCTTACCTGTCCCTGAAGAAAGTGACCTCAGCACAAGAGCTGTAGTAATTGGTTGTTTTGGACCATTTCTAGCTCTTTTGTAGTTCCCTGTTTAAAATCCACCTCTGGGCGTTTTTTTCTGGCTATACTGCTCAGACAAGCTCCTCGTGGTCCTGCAGAGTGGTCCTAGCTACAGAGAACTCAGAAAAGCGACTACTTTCTGGATTTAAGTATATTTGCTTTTTTTCACTTGGAATAGCTTCTGTAGCTTACCCTGAACAAGCCTAAACTGTTTTTTAACTGTTTGCTGCATTATTTTAAAATCTGCACTTAAAGTTACTTTTTAGTCGAATTTGATCGAAAGTTTGTTTGTTTGTTTAATTTAACTGTTGAGGCTGCCCACTAAAGTGTGCTAGCCTGTGAAACTGATTTATCACTATTTCTGCATTTTCTGTGTGTTTCTATCAAAAAAAACAAAAAAACAAAAAAATAATCCTTGTTTTCCCGCATCTCCTCAACTAGTTTAGACCAGTTTACAGGCATTGCTGTATTCTGGGCTGTGGTGTAGTTCCTGTGTTGTCCATTACCTTACTTGGATAGAAGGAAGTTTCTTTGCTCACCAGTGGGAGTGGGGAGCCTTGAGCAGCCTACCTGTCCCTGTAGGAAGTGACCTCAGTACAAGAGCTATAGTAATTGGTTGTTTTGGACCATGTCTAGCTCTTTTGTAGTTCCCTGTTTAAAATCCGCCTCTGGGCGTTTTTTCTGGCTATACTGCTCAGACAAGCTCCTCGTGGTCCTGCAGAGTGGTCCTAGCTACAGAGAACTCAGAAAAGCGACTATTTTCTGGATTTAAGTATCTTTGCTTTTTTTTCACTTGGAATAGCTTCTGTAGCTTACCCTGAACAAGCCTAAACTGTTTTTTTAACTGTTTGCTGCATTATTTTAAAATCTGCACTTAAAGTTACTTTTTAGTCGAATTTGATCAAACGTTTGTTGTTTGTTTGTTTAATTTAACTGTTGAGGCTGCCCACTAAAGTGTGCTAGCCTTGTAACTGATTTATCACTGTTTCTGCATTTTCTGTGTGTTTCTATCAAAAAAACAAAAAAACAAAAAAATAATCCTTGTTTTCCCACCTCTCCTCGACTAGTTTAGACCAGTTTACAGGCATTGCTGTATTCTGGGCTGTGGTGTAGTTCCTGTGTTTTCCATTACCTTAC
This sequence comes from Protopterus annectens, assembly GCF_019279795.1. Taxonomy (NCBI): domain Eukaryota; kingdom Metazoa; phylum Chordata; order Ceratodontiformes; family Protopteridae; genus Protopterus; species Protopterus annectens. Next base: position 720,676,076 of record NC_056739.1, read on the forward strand.
TTGGATAGAAGGAAGTTTCTTTGCTTACCAGTGGGAGTGGGGAGCCTTGAGCAGCTTACCTGTCCCTGTAGGAAGTGACCTCAGCACAAGAGCTGTAGTAATTAGTTGTTTTGGACAATTTCTAGCTCTTTTGTAGTTCCCTGTTTAAAATCCGCGTTTGCATGGCTTTGTGCGGTTGTGCGCATAGCGCACAGCCGGTTAACCAAGGTTAAACTTTTTCTGGCTCCGCCAAGTCTGCTCTTCAAATTTTCCCTTAAGGAAGCTCTACTCTTAGTATAATCAGACTACTCACTATATTATAAGCCTAGCACTTGTTCTCAATACTTCTCTACTAAGTAAGCACTCTCGTACTAAGTAAAGCACTACATCTACCTACCACCCCTGTGAATATCCACTTCCCTTAAAAGGTACAGCACTCCCTTATACTGTTCTAGCATGTCAAGTGGTAGATTACTGGCGTCCACTCCAGTTCAGCTGGTCAATCTGGGTATCTTGAGACAATGCTACAATTGTCTCATGTACACAGACAACCCTCTCCTCCTCCCAATAAACACAAATACATGTGAGAGATGCAACTATATAGCCAAACTGGAGGCTGAACTCTCTCAACTCAGGGCTGGCATGACCAGACAGGAGGAGATGGTCACCACACACACAACAATCCCAGTCCCACATAGACCTACCACAACTGCAAACCAAACACATAAAAACATAAAGACATACTCGGAGGCTCTAATAAAAAACTTACCAAAACAACAGAGGCTCCCAAAGCAGACATCCAAAAGACCACCACCTCAAAACAAAACACATGCAACACATACTTCAATAAATCAGTGTGTCAACTAATCACAGCCCTTAAGGCCAAACACCATGCCTGATACACTAGTAATAGGTGACTCTGTAGTCAGACACACTGATGTCCCGCTGACCAGGCTGAACAAGGAGAGGGTGACTGTGAGCTGCCTATCGGGAGCTAGGCTCCGACACATAACACACGCACTCAAGTCACTCCAAAGCAAGTACAACTATGACTCCATCATTGTCCATGCTGGTGTGAATGACCTGAGACGTACCTCCCTGGACTACATGAAAAGAGACATAGAGGAGCTCTCCGATTATGTAGCCCAGGCTGGTATGACCCTGACCCTAAGCAGCATCTTGCCCTCACCAAGAATGATGCCACAATACAAAGACAAGATGATCAGCTTTAATAATTGGCTCAAGTACTGGTGTCATTCTAAGGGGATCCAATGTCTGTCTGCCTGGGATGGCATGTTGGACAAGCCATGCTGCTTCGCAAGGGATGGCTTACACCTGTCACCACTGGGCTTCCGGATATTGGCTAAGGCTCTTGCCACCCCCATAGTGCTTTTTTTAGGCAAGGCTCAAAAGACAAACCTACCTCCTTAGAAAACAAAAATGGAAAAAACTAAGGGTAATGCTGCTCAACGCCAGAAGTCTAAATCTCAAGATGCAGGCACTCGATACACTCCTCAGCATGGAGAACATCGATGTCTGTGCAGTAACTGAAACCTGGTTCAAGGCTCCTGAGAGCACCCCAGCACTACCAGGCTATACCTCGTATCATGCTTTTCGGCCCCAAAACCGGGCGAACCACAAGAGAGGGGAGTGTCCATATTCATCAAGGACACCCACACCTCCAGGTTAGTAGCAACACATGAAGCATCAGAGACCATACAGGTGCAACTAACCATAGGCAAAACTGCTATACAACTGGTAGCATGTTACAGACCACCCTCCCAATCTCAGAAACCCCACTCAGCCTTCTTGAAGACATTGGAGGATATGAATGTATCACAAAATACCATCATACTGGGAGACTTCAACTACCCAAACATAGATTGGGTACATTATTCTAGCCCTAATACCCTAGCCCAAAGGTTCCTGGAATTCATAAATTCAAATGCACTGGAACAACTAGTCACCTCTCCCACTAGGGGAGATAATATACTAGACCTGATCATCACAAACATGGGGACAAAATGCTCCACACCAGAAGTATACCCCTCACTAGTGAGATCTGACCACAAACTAATCACCCTGGATATACATATCCCACCTCCAGCCCCAGCACAAAAGACCACAGTGAAAAACTTCTCAAAAGCAGACTTCACTCTTCTTAAAACTGAGATGGTATCCTTTAAGCCCACTGTGCCAGTGGATACCACATCCCACAATGCTGAATCCTTCACAAATGCTTTCTATGGACATCTCCAAGAATGCATGGATCATGCAATCCCAAATAAATCCAAGTCCCTCTCCACCAAAGGCAAGCGTCCTGTCTGGTGGACCTCAGCCATTAACAAATTGTATAACAAAAGGAGGAAGCTACTGCACGTCAGAGCAAAATCCCATAAAGGGAAGACATCTCTGATCAACATTAGCAGAAAACTATGTTCTCTCATAAAAACATCCAAGGCCAACTTTGAGAGAAAAATCGCTAAGGACACTAAAGATAACCACAAAACCTTCTTCAGCTATGTTAGAAACCTGAGCAGAAACCCTCAGATATGCTCAGAGTTAGTGCACAACAACAAAAAATACACTGAACCCACAGATATTGCCAACATTCTGGCTGACAGGTTCAGTGCAAACGTCTCCCCTCCCTCACCCCCAAAAGAAGAAATACTTATCCCAGCTGAATGTAATCTCCCTGTCATCTCAGATGTCCAAGATAGAACCGCCCTAAACAAAGCTAAAAACCCAGCATCAATGGGACCTGACAGTATCCTGGGTCGCATGCTACGTGAACTCCAAGAGGAGCTAAACCCGCACATAAAAATGCTATTTAACCTTAGCCTTACTACAGGATATGTACCTTGAACACTGGCGTACAGCAACAGTGGTCCCACTCCACAAAGGGGGTACCTCTACAGACCCTGGGAACTACCGCCCCATAAACTTAACCAGCCTGGTCTGCAAAGCTATGGAAAGAATCATTATGGAACTCATAAAAAGAGACATAGGGGACCTACAGACACTTGACCCCACCCAGTTCGGCTTTGTAAAGGGCAGATCCTGCCTTTTGAACCTGGTTGACTTTTTCGAAACAGTCACTAGAGCCATTGATGAGGGCAAAGCAGTCCATACAGCCTACCTGGACTTGGCTAAGGCCTTCGACACAATACCCCACTCAGGCATCATAGATAAGCTCAACAGCTTAAACGTAAACCCTTATGTCACTAGATGGGTTGCAAACTGGCCAAAGGACAGAACCCATAAAGTTAAAATTGCTGGAGCAATGTCAGACTCAAAGCTAGTCACAAGTGGTGTCCCACAGGGATCTGTCCTGGGACCCCTCTTGTTCGGCATTTATTTCTCAGACGTTAAAGCAAACATGGGAGGGTTGTGGCTGACAAAGTTCGCAGCTGACTGCAAACTAGGCACCATAGTCAAAACACCAGCGGACACATACATCCTACAAAAAGGCCTCACAGAAATGGACGACTGGTGCCGGAGTCACGGCCTTAAACTAAATGCCAAAAATGTATAGTCATCCCCTTTGGGAAAAACAAAGTACCCACAAATTATCACATAGACAGCAACCCACTGAGTATGGAAAAAGTAATCAGAGACCTAGGGACCCAAGTCGACAGCGACCTCTCATTTGACACCCACGTTGCCAAAGTGGTTAGAAAAACATTTTACCTTGTGCACCTCATCATGAAGGGATTCACATCCAGATCCAAGGATGTCATTGTACCCCTATACTCCTCCCTCATCAGACCCATGATTGAGTACAATGCCCCATTTGGTATGTACCTCACCCAGCATTTGCAACAGCTGGAGAGACCACAAAAGTACCTCACCAAGAGGATCAAGGGTCTCCAACATATGTCCTATTCTGCCAGACTAAAGAAACTTCAGCTCTATTCAGTAGCATACCGCATGCTCAGAGGTGATCTCTGCCTGACGTACAAGGCCATGTCCAATCAGGATCTGATGGACATGCTCCACCTCAAAAAATCCAAATCCATCAGGACCACGAGAGCTAAAGACTTAAACCTCGGCACAAGTATGAATAGGACATGCTGGAGGGATAGATTCATAACCCAGAGGCTTCCCATGCTTTGGAACAAGATCCCAGTTCATATTAGGCAGAGCCCCTCACTGACTCTCTTCAAGAGAAATCTTGATGAGTGGATGGGAGATCGTAAGTTTACCCCAGGGGTCACATCTGTGTCACTGCTAGACAGGGGCAGTGTAAACTAATTCTATTATATAAGGGGACCTTCATTGTGTCACTACTAGACAGAGGCACAGTATTCTAAATTTATTCTGTACATTTTTGTACCATTTCATGGGGTGGCAAAAGCCAAATCACTATGGCTAGGCTTACAAATGCCCCAGGGCAGATAGCCTAGTACTAAACTATGAAACCATGAAACTATAGATATATATATATATATATATATATATATATATATATATATATATATATATATATATACACATATAAAAATATATCTACACACACACACGCACACACACATATATATATATATATATGTATATATATACATATACATATATATATATGTATATATATATATATATATATACATATATATATATATATATATATACATATATATATATATATATATATATATATATATATATATATATATATATATATATATATATATATCCATATCCTTATGTGTAAACATGTGTGTTGTATATACCTTCTCAGATGTATCCCACCATATTTATCTGATATGTGTATATTTAGATATAAAAACATGACTGATTCAATACTATTTTCACTAACAAGTAGTAAACAATTGTAGTAGTCAAAGCAGTTGTTCTCTACTATTCAGTATGTGTAATGAATGATATATTTGAAAAAGCAACAGACATTTTTACAGCTCAGATGGCTTAGTGGTTAAGTGCTGTGACTATAGTCTAGAGGGTCCTGGATTCAAGACCTGCAAGGGGGTGTTTATTTTGTTGCTAGGCAGAAGAAGGACTGTTGGATACAGAGTGGTTAAGGCAGTTTTGAGGAGTGTTTGCATGGGTTTGCATGACTGTAAGCAGTGCTAACGTACGGTTAAACAAATATGTGCTTACACCATATAGGCTTTGCTTACCGCTAGGCAGAGCAAGGACTGTTGAATACATAGTGGCTAAGGCAGTTCTGAGCAGCTTTAAGCATGTTTGCATGGGTTTGCATGACGGTAAGTGGTGCTAACATATGGTTAAACAAATACACGCTTACACCGTGTAGGCTTTGCTTACCAGTACGCAAACCTGCTTAGCATTTACATTTAAGGAATCCTTACACCTGCTAAACATAGCTCAGCCCTGGTAACCAGTGATCACATTCCAGTCTGATAAAATAGCAGGGTAATAACTTCTTTAATAAGTATATTTAATTCTATGTACATAACATGCTTCTATGTGCTGTCATTACAGTAGCAAGGTGGGGGAGTATACTGTATGGGACACCTGAGTATACATGGGTAGTAGCACAATCTTTTCTCTTTGCATGTGTTTCATACTTGGGTAGTATCCCAGCTTATATGAAGTCACACTTGCATGTATTGTATTATTATGTTACTACTTTTAACAATGCTTTTCCAAATAAGAGTAGATTGTAGACTGTAGTACTGGAACCATACACCCCTGCATGCAAAGCTGGACTCTGAGTACTGACTATTGTGGTCTTGCTATTTGAGATGTATGTTTTTGAGTATCTCCTATTGGATATTGATTTAATATGTTGATATTAACTGTAGACTACTATGATTTTAGGACATGTCATTGAGGACTGCTGTCATGTAGTAATGGCATACCTATAAGTTTCAGACGTCTATCTGTCAAAACATTCATGCTAATGCATAACCTGTTGGCTAGCTACTTCCTGTCTGTCCTCTGTACAGATGTGCAGATGTCAGGTATTCATCTTGGCTGCTTACAGGCAAGCTGTGATTGACGGACACTGACATGTCTGCCCAGCTACATGTGTGTGTGTGTGTGTGTGTGTGTGTGTGTGTGTGTGTGTGTGTGTGTGTGTGTGTGTGTGTGTGTGTGTGTGCAACTGTGTGTGAGTGTGTATATTTGTAGGAGACAGCATTCTGAGGCCACATTCTCCCAATACACTAAACCTTACCATACATACATTATAAGGGATGATGATGTTGCTGACATTAGGAGAGCCATAACAAAACCCTCACCCTACTATCCTTGTTGCATGTGCAATAAATGCATATCCCTGTAGTAGCAATAATTAGATAGACAAGGGTTTGTATTGCAATCCTGGTCAGTGTGTGATTGTGGGTATGTCAGACCATTATCATAGGTTTCAGTGAGTACAATATCCAATGTGAGGTGGGGATGCTGGGTATACTGTCTTTACACCATGGTACCCCCAGTACATATCCCAAGGTCCACTGTATGAGGACCGCTGTCACCATCAACCATACAGGCAACTGATGACACTATCTATCCCAATGATGCATTTGACGTGTGCAAAAACTCTAACAGTATGAGCTCACTGACAAGGTAGTCAGCACTGCTAAACCCAGGTCTGTCAGATGTGTCTATGACTGTACGTGTTTGTCAATGTTGATATGACAGTATGTTATACTATGTATTGTCCTTTAACACCTAGTACATCCCCCATTACCATACTGTACATGGTCGGGTAATGTTGTTCACTTTATAGGAAGCTTGGGACACACATCCCCCCTACAAGCTCTGTGGTGTGTGCAATTAAACCCAAACACATTAGTAGCAATAAGTACCTAGGCAGGGGTTCTACTCTCAGTGTTGCCAAGCAAGTGTGTGTGTATGTGAAGGGATTTACTTCAGTTTACAGAAAATATATTTCCCAGGAGATCATTTGTCCGAGAACTAACTGGCAAAAGGTAACATTTCAAAGCAATCATCTTGTGGAAGTTCATTCAATCAAAACCAGTGGTGGATGTGTAAATGCCCTCTTCCCCACTGTACAGCTGTACAGTGATACTGGAGTTGGTATATATAGCTGGGTGTGATTGTTGTGGGCACAGCCACCCACGTTGGGGTTATTGTTGTGCATATTTCCCAGCTTAGTGTGCTGTTATACTGTGCAGTTTATGTTAAAAGGTTAAGCAGTTGTTAATCACACTATGTTTAGTTCTACACCACCCCACACCCTCCAAGGTAGGGGGCTGTGCCCCCCACACCAGTACACCTATGTTTACCAACTCCAGGACTGCACTACATTGGGAAAGAGGACATATACCCTGCCAGTACCATTTTCAATGACAATAAACTGGCGGACTAATTATTTACTGATGTGATGTTTTGGTAATTTGGTCTTGGTGGAATTACATAGGCCAAAATGAGTTCTCTGCAAAATGAAGTACATCCATGTGAACAGTATTCTCTGTGTGTTGCACCAACACAAAAGCCTCTGTGTGTGCTATTCACAAACATTTGGTGTGTGCCACCCAGTACACTTACTATTCTCCACTGTAAAATAGCTGCTTACATCAGCCGCCTCGCACTCTCCTGTATACACCCCTCAGACCTATCAGCTATGTGGCACATGCAATAACTGTTATACAGACCTGTTACTTGTGTTCAGCTGTACCCAGGATATGACACAGTCAATGTGTCACCGCAGTGCAACACCCCTTGTAGGAAAGGATAGCAGACCAACATCCTCTTAACATACAGACACCTAGAACACAAAAAGAATACATTATGGAGACCACAATCAGTCAGTGTTAATAACAGCTATAATGCATCATGGCTGGACAGCTACACACCCGGACGTCTAAGCATGAAACATTCCAGCTGATAACACTTTAAACAACATTACATTGCTAAACTTTAGTACATTCACCCTGTGCATCAGAACCATATTAGCATGTCCCTGCATTGATGGTATGGATGGCAGGGATGTGGCACAGGTATCATCATATGCACAGGGTGTGGTGTGGGTTTGCCAGAGGCCAAGTCTGAGCCATTTGTCTGACTTCATGTGTGTGGGTTAGGGGGTTCTTTATTAAATGGCCTGTGCAGATGCGGTGTTTATAGGTACGGAGGTGCCCTAGCTGTGTTGGTGATGTGTATGTGTATGTATGCACACAGTTCTGCCATGTGGCTGCCCTATACAGGTGTATGTTGGACAGCTGTGGACCATACATGGCAGGGTGTACAGTTCACCATGTCCAGCCATGGACACGGGAACTGCACCTGTCAGAGACTGCATGGGCACTACCAGGCAGAAGCCCAGATATGGTACTCTTCCCTGCCGATGCCAAATGTCTGCTGGATCAGCATCCCTGTTGGGACTGGCCAGGACCATGTGCATGTGGCCTGCTGCATTTTGGTGTGGACAGCATCCCCCTGTAGTGCTGGTGCTGGTACTGCCACTACGGGAGTGGCCGTGAGATGTGCACATCCACTTAGACCTCCACCTGTTGGTGTTGTTGACGTACATCCACATGGCCAATGCCCTACTCCAACCAAATGCTCTACCACAGACAGCACACGGTCGAGGATTCTCACCGTCTCACCCAACCATCTATCCATGACCTCTGCAAAATAATGGTGGGCATCTGCAAGATCACAGGTGTAGTCATGTACAGCAGGAAGAGTAGCCCTCTGCAGCCTCAGACTATTTCTGGTGTAATGTTTCATATATGCCTGTGGCTCCATGATGGCCAGAAATATGCATCTGGTGACACCTGCTGTGGCACTTCTGCCAGGGGTATGATGGCCAGCAGCCCTCCTATGAGCACCCCTGTACATCTGCCTGTGTGGGACCTCGCTGGTCATCCAGCTATGGCTGCTGTGTGCAGGCACACTTGCCATAGTCACCACACTTTCCTGTCTGATGCCACCACCTGCCAACTGTCCCTCATCTATGGCCACTGGTGATGGGGTATGTATGGGCATTGTCACTGTGTGTGGGAATGGGGTGGATAAAAGTGGGATGTCAACCAATGGCACAGATTCAGCCCCTGACAACCCTGCCCATGCCTCACTATGCCTATAATTATTTTCAGAGTCTGAATGGACACTAACATCAGTTTGCCTGCAGGAAAGACCCTGATCCCCCTCTCACCACCTGTGAGGGGCAGAAAAGAAATGTAAATTAAGACCTGTATGTTATGGTTTACTTCTACACAAACACACACACACACACACACACACACACACACACACACACACACACACACACACACTTACAGGTGAGGTGGCACAAAGATATTACACAGACCTCTCATTACCCAACAGTCAACATGCATGACATATGGCACTCAACAGCATGCACTGCAGCCATACTCAATCCTTGTTACCAGCATTATACACCTCTGTGATGCATGTGTTTTGTTAGTAGGTGATGCCCCTTCCCCTGGAACACACTGCACCCATGTATACAGTATTGTTGTGCACCTGTACAGCACACTGGCATGTACTGTGCACCATACCTCACAAGTGTATACACCATTGCTGAATGTGTATCTGTGTATCTGTGTGGCAGTTATGTTTGTTCTGTTGCTCACAGCCCCTATGTGTTTGTCTGACACATACCTGGGATAATATGAGGACTAATGTCAATAATTAATGCATGACCTTTGATTTTCAGATCTCGTCATCATATGTGCAATAAAATCCATTTACACTGACAACCTTCAAAGCTTAACATGGATATGAAGAATGTACACACCCTTGTAGACATGCCAGCCTTTTCTATGATATGCAATGGGGCCACAATACAGCATATGTTAACATTACACACACCTGGTATGTGACATATAAGCTGTGCAATCCAAAGCAGTATCAGACAAATGTGTTAGTCATGCAGATGCTGAATGAGATGCATACAATATGTGGGTTGCATAAGTGTGCACACCCTTAACACGATGGTTTGTTGAAGCACCTGTTAAGTGAACTACACCAGTCACTATTCCTGGAAGGGGTATACTAGTATGGCCCATCTTCACTTGCCATTATTTGGTCATTCTTCCCTACAAAGGTGCCCCAACTCTGCCAGACTGCAAGGTCAGCTCATGTGCACAGCCCTTGAAGGTCACACAGTGGCTTCACTATGGCTGTAGAGTCTGGGTTATGTCTGGCACAATTCATAACCTTGACTATGTTCAGATACAGCCATCCTTAGTGAGCTTTGGATGTATGCTTCAGTTCACTGTTGTGTTTCAAGCTGACACCCCTCCCTATCCTCAGCCTTATTGCAGATGCCTGACAACAATGGGCCACATGAGTGTTATTTTGCAGTCTTCAAAATACCAAACACCATGTCTACCAGCCTAGTTCCAGCTAATGAACAGCAACCCTAAAGGTGTACACTGGCACCAGCAAGCTAAAAATTGAGGATGGTAGCTCTGAGGTGGAGTGACGTGTTGCTTGTGCACCACGCATATATTTATGAATACTGTCTATATGTTTGAGCCTTGGTTTCATGACACCATTACACATTGCAACACATGCCTTTGGGAGATTTGATGTTATGCTTATGCTACCTGTACAGAGCCCTGGATGATGTTTCATGTCAGACAACTCTTCCGTCTGATTACCCTAACCCATAGGCCACACTTATGCAGAATCCAGGCGATTGTCGACACAGGTACTGCACAGGCAGTACTTGCTAGACATTCCTGCAAGTCCCTCAGTGTTGCTGTATGTTTCTGGGCAGCCTCCATGACCAGTTTGCAACATGTTTTATCATTTGTTTAGGATGAGCATCTGTTTATTTTCTACATCAATGTTGTCCCATAGTTCATATAGACATAGATGACAGTCTGCACTGTTTGCCAAGGAATATGCAATGGTGAGGTAAGGATACTTTTCCCACTCCTGAGTACTACCTTTCAGATATGGGATCCATTTCATGGTTTGTAAGATGTGTGCCAGCCACAGCTGCCTCTGTTGCAGGTGAGTGGGCAAATGTCATGGGCATACTTCTTGGACAGCAGACTATTACTTGGTGTGACATTGAGGCCCTGTACTTGCTGGCAGGTGTGTACTCAAGAAGAGTGAGTGCTGTCAGTACATCACAAGCAGCTTCCACAATATGTTATTTGGAATGTGTGCACACATATGCTTCCAGTGTTTGGTAACATTTGGTTCATAGGTTCATAGATTAGTACTAAGCTAACTGCCCTTGCGAGCCATTTTAAGCTTAGCCAATTATCCCTTGTGAGACTCAAACCCTGCATCTTGTGTTTGTATGGCAAACACCTTAACCATTAGGCCACCCTCCCAACCATTTTCCTAACATAGGATTCCATATTACACATTCATTGCTCATGTTAGGATCACACTACAGGTTGTAAAAGGTGTGGAATGTGGTATTGTGGTCTGCCATTTTTTATATCAGGAACAGTTGCCATTGTAATAGTGGTGTATACACTGTTGTATCCACTGTATAAGGGTAATGTTTCAGACATGTCCCTACTGTAGGCCATTTGTCCCACCATTATGTTCATCTCTGTCCACACATCTTGCACTGACAGGCTGTTAGGTATACTGCAGGAATCCTACATAGCCTTCAGATATGCCACCATGGGGACCACTGTGATGCAGTGCAGTTAACACCAACAAAAATGAACATGTACTGCATGCATTATGGGTAGGTGTGTTAAATGTGTGCATGGCCATAACATAGCCAGTGTATTGGCAAACCTGAACAAAACAACTCCATACTAACCAGCTATAGGCTGCTGCCCCAGTTGTATACCAGAGGGACCTAAATAGTTGTGTGAGAGAAATAATGTCAATAGCCAAACTTGGGGCATTGGTACAGGGTGGAAGCAGCATTTCAGCACATCGACAGTACATACCCACAATACTAAGAATTATGCCCAACTGTTCATTACTACACTCCAGCAACAGAGTATCTTATCAGACATATGCATGTAGATACTTTACAGATAAAAGTGGATAACCAACAGTGGTCTAGTAATGTGCCCTGGGGCCTTACCTGCATGCTCCTTGTCCATTGTGTGGGTGGTACCCACTTCCACAATGCTGTCTTCAGTCTGCTGGCTTGTCTGGCAGGTGGGTGCCCCAAGGCTGGTGAGGAGCTTCTCAGCATATGTCAGTGAGGGCTGGATGGCCTGACCCCCACCTGTGGCTAGCTGGTCCCTCCTAACAGCAGCAGCACGCTGATGGGTGTGGCAGATTAGATCAGTGCAACGATGCCGCACTTGCTCATAATTTCTGCTGTGCAGGCCGACATCATTTACCCTGTGGATGAGCTCGTTCCACAGGGCGGTCCTCTCCTGCAGATGCTGGACCCTGTGGTTGAATAGTATGCCATGATGCTGGATGATGAAGTGGATAACTGTGTAATTTTCAAGGTTCGTGGATGCTGGCAAACATTCCCAGACCATTGTACATGGAAGACATAAACAGGTAAAAAGGTCACAGGACCTCATACAGTTGTCCACCTGCACATCAACAATGGATATTACTTGCAAATAGTCCAGACTATACCATAACATTGTAAGCTATAATGGCTTTGACATCTTGCATTACACTCCTGGCCCTGACCTATCCAGTTCTCCCAATGTTGGACACTTAATGGCATAATCCACTATTCCCCATTCATTGCTGTGTAGAGAGATGACAGTGTCCATCTTCCACATGAATGGTGTGTGGATGGTGGCAAGTCTGTGTTTGACTATAGTGTGTGACGGAGCTGTGAGCACATACCTGAGTTTATGTAGGAGGCAGACTGTGATGTTCTCATGCACCATGGAGACTTACTATTGTTGCCATCAGTCGGCATTATGTGCATAGTCACCACTGATGCAGGCAGAAGTGTGGTTGATCTGCATATCCCCCTGTACAAATGTTGTGGACAAGGTGCCACTGTTCCCACCTATACTGTCTGATGCAGGTTGCCTGTATCCATGGCATGTGTGTATGAGGTGTGCTTTACCCTCAGTACAGGTTGACTTCTGTTACTGCCACTGAGACTGCGTGCATATGTGGAGACATGGTTGCAATTGGCCTTGGTGGTTTGGATATGTCTGATTTCTAGTCATAGTCAGACTTACAGGGAGTCACCTGTGAACCTACATGCTTGCTCAGATAGAGGTGCACTTGCTTCCAAGTTGTGGTCTGCACCTATGTGTGCCTGTACAGCCACTATAGCAACCTATTATGTGCTTTGTGTCTTCCTGCTGTGCACCAGGGGGATTACTCTATCATTGGTGGAGGCTGGTTGTACAGGTCAGGCACTGCTGATTCCATATAGCTAAAGTGGATATAAAGTGTACACACCCCTGTTACAATGCATGGTACTTGTGTAATTGAAACATGACCCCACAAAAGCACGTCAGCACAATCCCCACCTATGATGTGACCTATAGCCTGCTCAGTTCAATAGGGAACATAACAACCTGTCCTGTGAAAACATATGGGAATTAATACACAGTACAGTAAGCCAGTTGAATGTGTGTGCACACCCTTACACTGATATGTTGTGTAAACACCTGCTGAGATGATTACAGCATCCATTTGTCTTGGTTTGTACTCTAACATCATATCACATTTTCACTTGGCATTTTCACTTCCATGAAACAGCTTTGTTTCTTTTTCAATAGATTTGTACAGGTTATGGGTCACATTTGAGGTGAGAAATGTGACTTTCTGTGGTCTCAATGGCATACAGCACACAGACCTGGCATTCCAACAGGGGTGTGTACACTTTGATATCCAGTGTATATGGGTGTTGATATAGCTGTTAGTGGTAGGCATGGACAGTGGGTCATAACACAGTTGTACATTTCTCTGATTACTACCTGATAAGCATGCCTACTGTAGTACCCATATCAGTGCCATGGCAATGCAACAGTCAGTAGCAGTACACATTTTATTTTGTTGTATGCACTGACAGTGATATTACACACATGTGCAACATGCACATCCTATTTTCTGGACTGCTTGTGACCCATGTTATTACTTCTGTGCCTTTCAGCTGAACATACACATACATACACATGCTCAGGGGATACCTGGTATACATTTGTGTTCTATGTCAGTATGGCACACTGTATTTACAGTCTTGCAGCTCAATCATTCATCTCAACCTGTTATACCAGGACTTCTGGGCATTGGTCCACATCACTGGGTGACAAAACAGGGAAATCAATTTTGATAACATTATACTATAGCTGACATAACACAAGTATATGTGTATGTGACTACAGATATCTGCCACAACTGTGAACATTGTCTAGCAGAACACTCTACAGTTGAATGTTATTAATACAATATATCACATGCAGTTTAACACACACATCTGCAACAGTGCTTTACTATGCTCATGCCCTATATAGGTATCCTAGATTTACAATACAAACATGTATAATACACATATTTACAGGTGACATATGGATATGGGCAACATCCCATTAACTGGCCTAGCAGTGGCACAGACTTGGCTGTTTGACAGACACTCTAGTGGTTGCCATATGTGAGCTGTCCTTTCCCAGGGTGTGTCAGGCTCGTCAGCTGTGATCCAACCTATCCACCTCTTAGAGCATCACATGTGGACAAAGCCTAGCATTAGGTGGGATATATAGGGACAGATCAAAGATATGCCTATTACAAACCTATTAAATTTGTAGCATGATACATTTCACATTCCAAAACTCATGTGTCTGTCATTACTTCCATCTCCAGCTATTTGCCAGACTAATATAGATGTTTGGAGGAACAGAACAAACACTATGATGGCTAAATCCTGGCATTCTGTGAAGATCTGCACAGTTGACAGATATGGCCCACTGCAGACAGTGCCAGATGCTATGTCTATAGTATTTGTTCAGCA
>NC_056739.1:720695899-720820899 GCF_019279795.1 Protopterus annectens
CAACACCCTATGGCCTTGGTTTGGGCATGTTTGTACACAGTGTATACTTAAATCGTGTTATAGCTACATTCTACTTCTCTTCCCTGGTAAACCTGTGGGGGGAATATTTGTTAATACTACCTGACTGTTTCTACACATATTCCCAGATTCCTAGTTAAAACTATGCATACAGCCTACTACCACTCCCAGGATTCGAACCATGGCTGTGTCTGCTAAAAATTCAACAATTTGCGTTTCATCAGAGTGTGCTGTTTAGAAACTACTGTCTCTTCCTTCAATGTTTTCTGTCTAAGTCTCTCTTGGTTGTACAGTCTGACCTTGTAATTACAACATTCTTATACAGACATTCCTAGACATATTTTTTATGTAGCACAGTGTGAGAAACAGACAGTGGTTGACACAACAGTACTATTCGGATATCAGATCTTGGTGAATGCAATATGTCAGGTCATACAATACCAGAATAAATACAACCAGTCCAGGATTTAGAACTTTATTGCCAGGCAGTTACACTTTTATTTAAATATGACCTATATGGGACTATTACTGTCATATTGTCTGGTTTATTCAGTGGAAACCATACACATTTTTTATACTGCCAGGTGACATTTTACTCCTTTATATTTATTTGGTATGACTACTACAAGCAGGATTGTTACTCACCACCCTCACAACACAGCCTTTGCAACCTGCTGGCATGGACTTCCTGGTTCACAGCCTGCTCAGCTGCAGCTGTAATGAAAACAGAGAAACAATTATGCATACCTTTCCATCATATACAGAGGCTGAACTTTAGTAAACAGTTATTGCTATGAATAATTACACACTGCTGGGACATCTCCCCTCTCTCTTGCTTCTTAGACCCACTGTTCCAAGAGCTCCCTCTTCCTCTGTTTCAAGTCGGCATAGTGGTGCTGGACCTGCTCACCAGTCCGAGGGATACCAGTGGCACTGGTGAGATCACATACAAGACTTTCCCATGCTTCCACTTTATATTGGGAGCCCTGGTACTGGTCCTGCAGCAGTCTCACTTCATGTTTTTTTACCAGGAGTCCTACCATGATCTCCAACTCCGGTATGTCTCAGCACTGTGCCCAAAAGCACATGCCCTCTCCAACACCAGCCATACTGCCTGTAGTGGAGAGCAGTGGAGAGCTACAACCAGTTATGAGATGTATTCCCACCTGCGGGGTTTAAATACAGCTGATTTTTCCATCCTTTGCCATGATTGATTGGTTTTGAAAATGCTGACCCAAGCTAAGCTATGGGCAAACCTGCTTAGCTAAGGTTGGTAGTGCTTAAAAGGGCAGGTTCAGCATTACTACTTAGCTGGGATATTCATTGCTTAGTATTCATATGTACACAATGCTTAGCATTGCTTATGTTTTATTATATTGGTCTACCACCTGTATGGGATTGATTCATCATTCATTACATAATATAGATTTATTTACCCTCCCTGACATCCCCCAATGTGCTGTAATTAATTTATTCTTGTGTGACTATACTGTATGGGGCACTTGTGTTTATATGGGGTTTTCACTACTTTATTACACTGGAACCTCACATCTGGGCCTAATACACTACACTGGTTGAGAACAATAAGTTATTTCCTACATAAATATACAAATAAATTAAAATAATAATAAATTAAAACTGTAATGTTTACACATACAAAATGAAAATGGCTTTGGTAAGGCTCAAACTGTGAATGATTACATGCAAGGCATACACTCTAACCACTACACTATTGCACTTATGTTTATTCTGGATGTCTATTGCTTTTTAACTTATCCTGCCATTCAGCTGGACTAAGCATAGCTAAGCAATGGGCATAACCACACAGCTACATTTAAACTTTATTGCATATGTCAAAAAAATTATTTATTTGTTGTATTTTTTAATTTGTACCCTTAAGGATCTCCATGCTAATGCTGAACCTGTTATTCTATCAACTTTCTGGCTTTGTATGGTCAATTTTCCCTTATGGCTTTGGCCAGATTCCTTACTCTGATGGGTTGAGAGGTGTGTGCTATGTGCTTATGCTCAACCTGTTATTCTATCAACTTTATGGCTTAGTGGGGACAATTGTCCCTTATGGCTTTGTCCAGATCTCTTACCGTAAAGGGTTGGGGGTGTTACAAGTGTTCTTGCTCATTTTAAATTGCCGAATGGCAATTCTGGAGTGCAGGGTGTGTGTGTATTGTGAAAGCTCTGCTCTCAGACACCCCCCCTGTACTTGTACACAGAACCATGTCCATTTTACAGTATGGCAGCGCGCCTTCATACATATGCATGGCTAGCTGCCGTGCTGCACAGGAATGGTCCCTGCCGTGCAGGAATAAGTTATTCCTGCACAGACGGCTGCTGAATCCGGGGATAGATCTCTTTAATATGGAATTATTCAGATTCTGTAGATATTGTGTACATTGGTGGATTGTAATGACAGAAGTTTGAATGGCCTTTTGTGGTTGAAATGTTCTGTAATGGGTAGTTTTGTCATTATTGGTTCATATGTTTTGTTTCATTGCTTACTGTAAAAAAATGTTCAAACTTACAATTGCAAAACACACTCTAACAAGTGGTGCTGTATTATACAAGGAGTATAATTTAATACAATTAGGATAGTGCATCAAAGAACACATGCATCTATGCATTGTCCTAAAAATGTATGCAAGGGGCCTACAGTTTGAAAACAGTCCAAAGGTAAACTTAATCCTCCATTGGCCAGATGCATTTTCTTTGAATGTGGGTTTCAAAGCCATTTCAATGAATGTGAGTTTCAAGGGCAGAGAATCTTACTGTTCATGCTAAGTCTGTTTTCATTACAAGACTGTATTGTTTTGTTTAGTGTTTGTGCTATAAAATTTGAAATAAAAGTTTGATAGATCTTTAATCATTGTAGAAGTAAAGAAGAAAGTAGTATGCACACCGACAGGTTTGAACCATGTTTACGATAACCAGGGGAAAATATTAAAGTAATGGTACACTGGAATGTCTGGGGGGATGCTGTCCGGGGGGGGGCCTTGATCCACTACACTGCTTAGGACACTATTTGACCAAGATCGGGCTCTCAGAAGAAGGGAAGTCTGAATGAGGAAGTCTAAGCTAGAATCAGAGGGAATACAGCTAACTGGCACAGAATTTGTGGTAGTGTATGATTATAGGATGCCAAAGGGCCTGAAACATAAGGGGTACAAAACAATGATAACACCAGTACTTCTGTTTGACACTGAAACCTAGGCAGTGATGGCAGAGCAGTTCAGAAAGCTTGAGGTGATGGAGTTGAAGCTCCTGAGATGGCTTATAGGATGAACACTGTAGGACAGTTGAAGAAATTAGGACATCATGGCAGACGTCCAAGTAGCTCCAATTGCATAGAAAGTCAAACAGCACATACTACAGTGGTCTGGGCACATGTGCATGAAAGTAAACAATAATCTGGTGAAATGATTTGGGATGGAAAGGAAGAAAACAAGAGGAAATGAAGGCATCCAGATGGATGTATTGTGCGAGTGAAGACCTGCAACAGTCAGGCATCACTGACAAAAAAAGTAGGAGAGTGGCATTGATTCAAGAGAGAGAGAGAAAGAGAGAGAGAGAGAGAGAGAGTGAGATGGCAGCAGTTGACTCATCTCCCCTGCTCCATGTAGAAAATGAGAAAAGGGGGTTGATGCTGATATTCTTAACTTCCTTATTTCGTACTTGTCTACAGTTTACTCTGGATGCAGCTGTTTTCGCATTTTTGTTGCTATCTTTCTTTTCTATTTTCAGTTAGCCTTAACATATTGTATTTAGAATGCTTATTGGCTAGCTACTACATTTTTTTCTATTTGCAACCGTCACTTTGGCCCAGATCATGGATCCTATGGAGGCACTGGTTCCTGAATTGGGGGCCTGAGTAGGAAAATCCCTTTCAGAAAGACCTGGCAAAGTTTATTAGAAGCTAGGGACTCAGTCTTCTTGACCAACGTGCAAGATGGAAATGGCTACTAACAGCACTTTAATTGAAGATAAGATGTAACCTGAGTAGGACATGTTAAGCAAAAGCTGCAAACAATCTGGAACAGGAATGCATAAGGGTCAATATCTTGAGAAGATGCCCAGATCACAAAACATTTCCACTTTCTGCAATAAATTGTGCAAGTGGATTCCTTTGAGAGATTCCTAGCCATATCAAAAGACAAAAATGGATTACAGGTCATCATGGGAAGTGAATAAACCAAGCAATCATTCTTAGGTTGTGGAGATCTGGTTGGGTCATCCCAGATGGGTGGGAAAGAAGGTCCTGTCTGGGATTCAATATCTGGGGTGAGGTCTTGATGTGGGGTCTTAAAAAAGGAAATCAAATTGTCCTGGGCCAATAGAGTTCAATGAAAGATCACAGTATCTTTGCACTCAATTACATTTGCAAAAATCTTGTAATTAGGGGCAAAGAAAGACAGGTGTAAAGTAGCTCAGGAAGCCATTGCTCAACTAGAACATCTCTTGGTGACTGTCCCTCTGGGAAGATCATGACAAAGAACTTGCTGCATTTTGTTGTTGGATGGTGAGGCAAACAGGTCAAAGCAAGGTTGTTCCCTTTGGTTGAAAATTCACTGTGTCACCACTGGAATGGCAGACCACTCATCAGGCATTAGGAACAACCTGCTTAGTCTGTCCTCAAGCCAAATGAGATTCCTAGGTATGTACATTGCAACTAAAAAGTGATGCAAAGCAGTCGCCCACTGCTACACCCTCAATACTTCTTGCCATAAGGGTAAGATCTGGTTCCCCTGTTTGCTGATGTACCAAACAACTACCATATTGTCTATTTGGATAGAAATAATCTGTCCTCAAGCAAGGTCATCTGGTAGTTTCTGCAGCATGAGATCTGTCCACATATCCAAGACAATGATGTGGAAGTTGGACTTTCTTGGACTCCATAAGCCCTGGACCATCCTCCCATTTTAATGCCCCCCACCCCAATGAGGAGGAATCAGTTGTTTCTCTACCACTGTTAGTGGTTGTAGGACAAATTGTACCCTAGAATGCATGTAGGTAGCATCTAGCCACCATCATAACTATTGCTTGCAAAAGCTGATTTTGATAACCAGGGTTGAAAAATGTTGAGAAATATATGATAATTGAGCCTTCAGAAGCCACTGCAGGATCTTCATATGGAAATGACTGAAGCATACTATCAGACTAGACAAAGCCCTAAGTCCCAGAACTCTGAGGACTAGAGCAGCTACAGGACAGCAAGAAAGGAGAAGGGATTGGATGCCATTCCTTCACAGCAGCATTCTGTCTGAGAGACACTATGGACATAGTTGTGTCTAGGTGACATCAGGTGAACTGAATGACTTGTGTTGATAAAAGAATTGATTTCTGGTGGTTTATTGACACTCTCAAAGAGAGGTAGACATAATTGGTGGAAGCAGTTCCTGGCTTTTGCTAATCATTCCATCATTGTTGCAGACTGTAGCTAGTAGTCTAGATAGGGAAAGACTTGAATCCCATGAAGTTGCAGTTGGGGTGCAATGACTGCCATGAACTTGATGTACACCTATGGGTGGGGTGGTGTGACCAAAGGGTAGGGCCCTGAAATGGAAGTGACTTGTTCCCAGATGTAAGTCAAGACATTTCCAGGATATTTGGCTATTTTGATATGGAGATAAGAGTTCTAGATATATACCAAAACATCCAGTTCCCGGAAGGCAAGACAAAACTGACCATGACCATCCTGAACTGGGTCTTCTTCATGTAGTTGTTTAGAGGACTGTGGCTTCTGAGGTACCAGTGCACATGTGTTAGTGCAATGCAGAATTAGTTTCTTATTTGTGACTTTGCTTCACTGTGGTCTTTTATCCTGTGTTTGTTCCTCACAAGGGAGAAACAGGTGGCTCCAAATAGGGTATCATGAAGCAGAAAATGTGCAAGCTTTAAGGAGGGTATCAACACAGAAGACTCAAGGTTAAGGTCTTCAACACAGACAAGGGAGCCATATGAGACACCTCCAATGAAGGTGATAAAGATATTCCACTGAGTCATAGCCCCTGACACAAACTTGGCTGTGAAAGTCTTAGAGTCAAATACATCATCTCAAGTCCATTGAGTACCAAGACAAAGACTGAGATTGATACAGAAAGAACAGACTTTAGGTCCAGGATAGGCTCTATAACTACCTGTGCTTGAACTTTCACCATAGAAGGAACTTGCATAGTGAATGCTGGGCCAGACCTATCCACCCTCACTACTGAAGAGAATGTGAGGACTCCCATCTCTATCTGAGTCTTGAGAATGGCCCACATCATGCAATCCAGATCTGCTTCTGAGGTGCTTTTGTAAGACCTGAAGGATCAGAATGAAGAAGTTGAAGGAGGTCAAGGGGGAATCCAAGACAACTCTGTCTTTGATGAGGTCCTGCTAAACTGTATATTTCTATTTATCAGTTTGTCTGGGATGATGATCACCTCCAACAGATGTGAAGCTAAAGTTGGAGAGAGTGTTGGAGACAACAAAGAGGCTGACTTAGTCTGTGGGACTTATGGACACCTACAAATATTCAGGTCTTCCCTTTTGAGATTCTGCTTCATTAGATTTATGCATATTGGTATGTTTGTCTTTATCTGATATCTTCTTGGGTTCAATGCCTCTGGATCCAGGGGCTATAGACCTTTGATTATTAATTTGCTCCTCTTGTCAAGAACAGCCTTGGGTTCATAGGTCTTACAAAAATAGCAATCCACCGAAAGATGCTCCATTCCCAAGTACACCATGCATAACTTGTGGGTGTTTTGGGTTATGATTTTATAACCACATTTCTGGCACATTTTAAAACTCTTTTTGTTCTGCTTTACCATGATGTTAAGCACTTCATGTACATGTGCACACACACAAAGATGCAACAAGTTCTACCATCAATAACCAACAAACATATCACCTAGGGTGACAGTTACACTATCTAAAATTTAGCCATTAGAAAAATAGTACAGTAAACTCTCAGTTAACTGGAACTCAAGCATCTGGTACTTTCAAGCAACCAGCAAAAAAATATTGAAGAAATACTGTACAATTTTCATGTGTTGCACTTTCTGTTTATCCCTCACATAAACACACCTTATGTTTTTAGAGTTTTAGAGTTCTAAAAAGGAAGACAGGAATAAATTCCCTCGCTCCCCGACATCAGAACAAGTCAAACTAAACAAACAGTACAGGGCACAGTATTAGTCGGGCCTATTTTTAATAGTAACTCTCAAGCAACCAGAAACTACAGTTATCCAGCATCTACCATTCCCCATGGGTGCCAGTCAACTGAGAGTTTACTGTATTGCTAACAACTTGCAAATATAATTACTTAACTATTTAATTGCAGGAACTGCACGGTGCCAAGAAAGGGAAAATAACTAAGTAAGATGGGCTTCCCCAATAGAAAAAACAGCTAGAGCGGATCAAAAGTAGTAAAGGGAAAATAACTTAGTAAGATGGGCTTCCCCGATAGAAAAAACAGCTAGAGCGGATCAAAAGTAGTAAAGGACACAGAAAATGAAAAATGTCTAAACTTACATAGCACAGTATAAGAAGGAATGGTGCATGTTCCTTACCATTTGAATGCCTGGTTATACAAACCTTAATCAAAGAAGAAATAGAACAAACAATTATAACAGAAGAGGTAGGCATGTTACAAGATGAAGTGTCCAGCAAGCCACACAGTGAGAATAAAGGGGCATCCAGCAGCATAAATTAAAATGATTTATAAGATAATGGTTCAAAGTAATTTGGTAACTTTACGATCACATAGTAGGTGTTTAATTCTAGCCTGGTCTTCTTCACATACTTGACAAAAGAAAACTTCATCCCAATACAGCCTAAGTGCATAAAATCTACAAATCCAAAACTAATCGTATCACGAGTGCACACCATAATGAAAATAAAAAAAAAAAAAAACAATAAATTGTAAGTATTTTATCTAGTATACTTATATGCATCTGAGCAAGTCTATTAAAAGCGTGAGAGAAAAGTGAATACACTTTTACTTTTTTTTCTTTTTCATTGAAGAGTGTGTTCTGGTTTATTCTTACTTATAGTAGCAGGTTTCATTTTGTTCTCCTATACATACTTGACAAAAGCGTGGCACCAAATTTCTAGACAAGACTAGTTTACTAGATGCAATAAACACACTGTGATATGTATATTGCTGTGATCTTATTAGCCAACTCTCATATCTATTGTCAGCTATATCTCATACTTGTAAATCAGTCCAGTAAGAGAAACAATGATACACAGAAACATATGTAACATTTATTATGTTACTATAAAGAGTATAAAAATATAATTCTTAGGATTATCCTAAATCAATTTATTAAAATGCAAAATTAGCATATAGTCAAGAAAGTATTTTTATTACCTTGATCTAAATTTTTGGTAGTCAAGACTAACCACTTCAAAAATCGTACTACAAAGTTTGAAGTTTCTATTCATTTAATAACTCCCTTACTGTTCCAAAATTGTCATTAATGAATTCACTTTTTGAGTTTTACACTTGTTAAATTCTTATTCACCCTCACAGTACATTTTTTAGGCAAAGTCAGTCTTCTACAGCTTCCAGCTTAACAAAAGAGAATCTGTATAGTGTGAAGGCATTGCTAGTCAATGGTAGAAATCTTAACAAAAAAATTTGGTGATCTACATGGTCTCCTTAACCTGGAAAACATTCAGTATATGTAACATCATGGATACCTGGTTCAATCAGATGAAATGAGTCCATCTGTGATGAGTTTCAATCCCTACTACATGTTCAGGCTGAACACTTCAAATGAAATCAGTCCATCTGTGTCGAGTTTCAATGCCTACCACATGTTCAGGCTGAACACTTCAAATTAAATCACTCCATCAGTATCAAGTTTCAATGTCTACCACATGTTCAGGCTGAACACTTCAAATGAAATCAGTCCATCTGTTTCGAGTTTGAATGCCTACCAGATGTTCAGGCTGAACACTTCAGACAAAAGCACTAAAGATGTTGGCATATCCATATTCTTAAAAAAATTCACCTCCAGACTTGTTAGACAAAATAATGACCTGGAACTCCTTCACATCCAGCTTAATATTAACAAAACCCCTTGTCATATCATAGTTAACTAGTGGGTCCCTTGTATGCCCCCCTTAGCCCATAACTCCTATCTAATTAATATGGCGTTCCAATACATTAAGCCAAATACCATTCTGTTAGGAGACTTATACATCTTCAAAGATGTATGCCCAGAATTTTCTGAGCTTTATCAATGCAAACTCTCTGGAACAGTTAGTCTGCAGTCCAGCCAAAGCCAATACAATCCTAGACTTGGTGCTTACTAAAATGGGGCAACTTTGCTCACCATCACCAACTGTAACTTCCTTCCTGGTTAAATCAGACCAGACATCAGTCACATTCACTGCAAGACTGAAGCTGGAAGCCTCTTCCAATATCTTAGCATTCAAAGATTATGCTAAAACCAATCTACTAAAACTGAGTGATGACCTGTCTAAATTCAAAAGCCCCTTCCATCTTGACAACCCCACTGTTTATGCAAAATATTTTACATTCACATTTTATGCACATGTAAATAGCTGCACACACACACATCTGTTCCCCTTTGAAGTAAATGCATGCTAAATTTAAAAATAAACCCCTATGGTAGAACCCAAATATAAACAAACCTTACAATAAACAAAAAATCCATTGTATGCAAAAATAAATTTAACTTTTAAGACGCCAATAATGCTCTTGCTAAACTTAACGAGGATCTTGAGATCCTGATCAATTCAACTAGCCACCTAGGTGAAGGATAACCTCAAAGCTTTCTTTAACTATGTTAGAAACTAAAGAAACAAAGTCCAGTGCTGCACAGAGCTAATAGTAAATGAAATCACAATCTCAGAGGACATAACCAATCTACTAGCATACAAGGTTAGTTCATAATTCACCCCAATCTCCCATCCTATATTCCAAAAGCACATACCCATGTCTACACTCTCCCATTAAATCTCCCAAGAACAAGTCAAAAATTTGCTATCCAAGGCCAGGAGAGCACTATGTTTATTGGGCTGGACAATATATCAGGCTGCCTTCTGGTCAGTCTGAAACATGGCTTATCAAACACCGACAGAGACTAATCAATATCAGCCTCCAATGTGTAGGATGAATGGAGAAGAGCAGCAGTCATCCTCTTACACAAAGGTAGGGGATCAATGGACTCAGGTGCATACTTAAAGAGGCAATACACCTGATCAGCCTTATCTGTAGAGATATAGAAAGGATCAGTGTGGAAGTAACAAATAAGGACATAGGTAACCTACAATCTCTTGACTCAAGCCAGTTTGAACTCTTCAGTACAGATCCTGCCAACTTAACCGGGTTGACTTCTTCAAGAAGATTACTGAAGCAATGGATGAATGCAAATCAGTACATAATGCACTTCTAGACCTTGCAAAGTCATTTATCATCATTCTGCCCTCAGATATAGCAGATAAACCCTCCCAGCTAAATTCCTATATAACTAATTGGACAGCAAACTGGATTGCAAATAGAACCCAGGAAATTAAGGTGTGTAGCTATGCCCCTTCCAAAAGACCCATCACTATTGATGTACTCCAGAGTTCGGAGCTTGGACCACTCCTTTTTAGAATTTACTTCACACCAAATGTTAAGGGTTTATGCCTGACTACATGCTCTCATAAACTCCAGAGGGGACACTGAGATACACCAAGAGGGCCTTTGGCAAACTAATAGTGTCAATACCATCAATTAAAACTAAATGCCAGGAAATGTATAATAGTATCCTTTGGTAAGCAGTGTTTCCTTTGTAATTATCACATTCACAATACACCCCTGAAAGTTGATGCCATTGTCATGGATCTAGAAACCTATGTAGTCAATGAACTGTCCTCTAATCACCATATATAAACTTTTGTAAGGAAGTCCTTATTCATCACACAGATTACATCTAGAGGTAAGAAGTCCAGGTATGAAACAATTCTTCTCTACTCAGGTCTCATTAGGGCAGTCACTTAGTATAATGCCCCTTTAAGTATGCACCTGTCCAAACACTTATAACTGGAATGACTGCAATGCTTTTCACTAAAAAAAGAAAAATATCAAAGACTTAAATCATAAAAATCTATGGAAACCATCTCAAGGTCTTGTTCCTGTTCTCTTTATCATATAGGCTGCTAATATGCCACCGCTGCTTTGCATACAGTCTCAGCAGACCCTATCTTATCAAACCTATTGCACATTTTCAAGTCCAGTGGTAGGGTGAACACCCACTTAAGTGATCTCAATCTCATTTACAACATAAATAGAACATGTCTGAGAGACAGTTACCTATCACAGAGAATATCACTTCTATGGAACCCTTTCCCACTTCTCATAAAATAAAGCACTTCTCTTACTCTACTCAAACATAATTTGGATGAATGGATGCAAAACCACATATTCACCCCCAATTTAGCACCCATGACCCTCATGGATAGGGAAACAAGTAAATGCCCCAACATATCTTTGCACTGTCCACCCCTGGGTTATCTATATGTAAAATATAAGGATATGCTTCTTAAGAAAGGCATAGAGTAATAGCTTTACAAGTACCTATGAACTCATGAGTTGCATTGGAGAAATTTTATTAAGTCATAAGGTGAAAACATGTACAAATCTAAAACCATATTAGAATTATTTACTATGTATTAATATCCAGTTTTCATATTAAAATCTGAATGCCCCTAACAAGTTAAAACAACATATTTGTTAAATGAGAAGGGGGCAGTCTGGATTGATTATGGAAAATAAGAGACTTGGGATTCATGTTACACTGAGCAATGCATGATCTCAGCATATGTACTCATGTGGGAGGCCATTTTTGATTTTCTATCAAGTAACCATAAATCTTTAATATCTAATTCTATTATTTAGGCAATACAACCTGAAGTTAGTTAATCTTATGTCTGACTTTGTTTTTGGATCTAATGGTTTATTAAAAACAATTGGTGGGATAATTTTTCTTTAAATAAAAGAAAAGCTAAGTTGACTGATTATTTAAACAATTTTTGGTCAATATGTTGGATATGGTTGACACAAAATCTTACAGAAACATACTTTTTCAATAACATAACGTCTTGATAAAATAAAGTGTATTTATATTCCAACTGCCAATATCCTGTCTCACTATACAGAGAATCAGTTTCAAATATAGGCTAACAAACTTTTTTTTATGTCAACAATATACCTATTTCCCATATACTTAGTATCAAAACTAATTATAAACTCACCTCTTTTGTCAATATTTGCAGTAATATAACACAAATTAAAAGGTATTAGAACAGATTTATCCAAGTGTAACTTTAACTTAATTTGATACTCTTTCAAAATTATGAATAAACTATAAAAAGTAATTAATTGGAAGCAGGATTAGAAAGTAATCATCATCACAAAAAAATATAATTTATATATTAACTGATAGTGAATACCAAAGATCTATGGATGATTTAAAATAGAATTAAATAAGTGTTCCATATAAATGTTAAACAAATTAGAGTAGGAACATCTGTGATGATTTGCAAACTGTACGAAGAAAGGAGAAGAAATATTTTCATTTAAAATAAATTAGTAAATATGTTAAAAGTCTAAGCTAGCAGTAGTTTGAGTAAAAGAAGAAGAAAAACTGACAAGCCACAAAACATTAAAAAGGGTTATGTACATGATGAAATTCTTTGGAAGCATTTCAAACCACCATCACCTCTTTGGAAGCTATATTCCTCAGATATTTAGAAATTATTTCCAGAGTAATGTTATTATCCTACATTTGATAACGCTCATCTGAAAGTCAAAATTATTTGTGTACTATGTGTTGAATCCTTTATGATAAACCTGAAGCATAGATTTTAACATAAATATTTACAAATAAAAGGGTGGAAATTACGACTGTCTCAGTGAAGCTTAAAAGTAAACTTTTTTTGAAGAGTGACTCAAGTCCAGAGTCTAAAAATCATGAATTGTCACATGATTTAATGAGTTAAGGAGGACTGGAGTAATCAAGTCATTTAGCATGTTTTTGTTGAAAATTAACTGTAAAGACATCCACACCAAAGTTGTTTCTTGTTTCAACAACTTTTCTTTCTTTATCAGAATACTGACCCTGTACTTGTCTAGAAATTTTAAATCTTCTTCTTCTTTTGGCTTTTCCCAGTTAGGGGTCGCCACAGCAGATCACCTGTCCGCTCATGATTGGCAGTGGAGTTTTATGGTGTCGAGTTGCCAGCCCAGCACCCAACCTTCTACAGAAGGCACACACATGCATGCACTCACACCTAGGGCCAATTTAGAGTGTCTAGAAATTTAAAATAAGACTTTATATTTGAATAATGATTCAAATTAATTTCTGGGGTATGCGGCTGACCCTTGGACAAGATGGCACTATAAATCTTTCTCGGAGCTCACAGACTGGTTATATTTTATCATTTTATTATATTTCATTAAGAGAGTCACCTGGCATTTCAGTCATAAAAGTGCTGCATCACAGCTACAGAATTAACTGAGCAGTTTAAAATGGCAAACCCTAAGGAGAAAATGCTCCTCATGCATAAAAACCTTCCCCAGCTTGCTGCAGATGTCTTAACTTTTCAGGAAGAAAACTGAAAGCGATCAGTGAGAATCTCAGTACAGGAGACAAGATAAGAAATCATGTCAGCACAACAAGCATTGTTAGAGCAATGGCATTTAAAGAGATAGAAACCGACTTGTTAGATAAACAGTTACAAAAACCTGAAAGAGAAAACAGATGATTTAGAAAATAATTTCAGGTGAAATAACATAAACATTATAGGCATGCCAGGAACCATTCCCTCAGATGAATTAGAGTCTTTTGTTCTTTTTGTGATGAAAAAGATGTTAAAACTGCCACAAGAACTGTCTTTTAAAATAGGTAGAATCCAGAGAGGGAATCACAGGGATTACGAAACAGGCAGACCCAGGCATGTATCATGGCACTTGCTTCCTTTAAAGGAAGAGAATGGTTAGTTAAACAAAGCAGAGAGCTTAAAGGAATGGAATGGGAAAATTACAAGATGAAGTCTGTGGAGAATTTCTCCCAAGCCCTTTTTCAGCAGAGAAAGGGCTAGTCCCATTTACTAGGCAGTGTTTACTGCTATGTTTATGTAGCTTGTAGTCTTACTAGTTAAGAATGAGGACACTTCCTGGCAGTTCAGTGACAAAGTAGAGGATGGGCCTTTGTAAGAGGGAAAACACAAACTGAACACTAATTCATGGGAGGTCTGGAGCACATACCAGTGATTAAGATGATGCAGTGGGAGGCCTGCAAAAAGTAGAAATGGACAGATCCCAATGGAGACAGATGAAAAAAACTACCTCAGTGATAGCGAGAGCAAAACACAGGAGCTGTGAGTTATGAAGCAGGCAAGACAGCCAAATGGCTAATGTTTGCAAACAAAAAGATGCCTATGCTGAAGTAACAGGGGAAAGGCTGAAAGAGGGACCATTGAGGCCATCTAGAAGAGATAGAAAACATTTTCTTATGGGTCAGTGCAGGACAAGAATAAGTACAGAAACAAAGGATACAGAAAAAAAATGAAAATTACTCAGTTCCCATAGAAGATTACTGTTGGTCAAAGGAAGGACTCAGAAAAAAATAAAGCATGGTAGACCTCCTCTTAAGCCAAGCGAAGACACAGGAAAGTATCAATCCCAGTTTTGTCACACAACATGTACTAAGTCTGAGATTGCCTTTTCTCAGAATATTCCCTATTCTCCAAGGTATGGCAATCTCAGAGTTTTATATTTATATATATATATATATATATATATATATATATATATATATATATATATATGTGTGTGTGTGTGTGTGTGTGTGTGTGTGTATATATATCTATATATATATATATATATATATATATCTATATATATATATATATATATATATATATATATATATATATATATATATATATGGGTCTACCTGACATCATCGACAGCGGAAAACACCGACAAGCGAATCGCGAGCGCCAGAAGATCGACAATGCAGAAGACCGACGCGATGGATGAAAACACCGACGCCGAGGATGCCGACATGGGAAAAGGCTGTGTAAGTATGCGGTAGTGACGGACGTTAGGGTGCGAGTAAGGTAAGTGTGGATATTGACGGTCTGTGGGGATAGGGGTGGGTTAAGTGAGTTAGGGTTAGGGACTGGGTTAGGTAAGTGCGGTAGTGATAGTCTTTGGGTTAGGGGCGGGTTAAGTGAGTTAGGGTTAGGGCACGGGTTAGCTGAGTATGCGATAGTGATGGACCTTAGGGTTAGGGTTTGGGTTAGGGTTGTAGATAGTTGTGTATGTGTGGTTTAGTGTGGGTTTGTAGGGATTTTGGTGTGCTTGTGTTGTGTGTGTGGTTTTGGACAGGGATGTGTTTTGTTTGTTGATTGTCGTTATTGTGGTGTGTGCAGTGTATGAGGTTTCGTGTTTGTGTAGCGCCGGTTATTTCGTTGTCGGGCATGTGAGGTTTCGTGTTTTTGCACTGTCGGTTATGTGGTGTCGGTAATTTCATTGTCGGTGTTCTGGGGTTTCGATTATGTCAGGTAGAACCATATATATATATATATATATATATATATATATATATATATATATATATATATATATATATATATATATATATATGGGGAGTGTGGTGATATAGGGGAACTTGTCTCCCGGCAAAAAAAGATTAAAGGAGAAGAATGTCCACCAATATTTACTCTTCCCCAACATCTTCAGTCATTTTTGGCAGGTCAGAATTGGCATTTTCAGTCTCAACATTTCAGTAGGCAGCCATTTTGATATATATGTCTGACAATGCTTATAAAATGCATGGACAAGCATGATAGACTATATTGATTTTATGAGACAGTGTCTGATGGATATTGAATGATGGACATTCTATTTATGATTGTACAGGGACATTTTAGTACCTGCCAGTTTAGAAATCTATTTTTCTCTCTCTCTCTCTGTCTCTGGTGGATATGGCTTGGTGAGGTATGACACTTCACTCTTGATGGACAGAATTCTCTACTAAGTATGACTAAAGTATGTTTTAATTGTCAGTCTTAATGCCCACTGAAGTTTATAGCACTAACATTCTCAGCATGCAGAACAAAATTAAGGTTTATCTTACATTGTTAATGAATGTTAACTATTGTTTAAGCACATCTTGTTCCTGTTCCTTTGACTCAGTTTTGGAAAAAAGTTCATATTCATTGCAGAAAAATGCTTAGGAGCTTATATTCTAAGTAACAATACTATATTTTTGTCATGCTTTGAGGAGGATTATTTAAGAAGCTTACCTTCAAGGTAAGGAGACAATATGATGTGTCTACATGTTTTCTTATAATGACAGTAGTGATGTTTGTTATAGTAGAGGACCAGCACAAACAACATGAAACTAGTGTAAGCATGGGGAAACCATCTCTCTCTGTCTAAAGGGTGGGTGATAAAATGAATTTACTATTATATAATGATAAATGCAACTAATGATCTGTTGTAAAGGGTGATAGGGAGGTGAAGAGTGATAATGCTGGCATTACTGTGATTTAGGCCACTCATGACAAGCTATATGAGGTGCATTCAAACTTTCTTAAGTCTGCCCAAAGGATTCTACACTTCTAGTACAATAGAGGAACCTCAGGCAAAAACTGTTCAGGGATGGGGTTGGGAGAGAATTTGCTTGACAGGATTTTCTAACACATCAGGCTATACTTTGGAACACAGTGGGTATTCTTACTCTATTAACAGGACACATGCCTTTCAAAGGCTGCACAAGGTAGAAGGGAAAGTGGTTCTTTTACTAGAAACCAAATTAAAAGTCAGAGATGACTGGAAGTTAAAGAACAAAAACTTCTTGCATTTATATGCAGCTCCCAAACTAGGTCAGGGTAACAGAGGGGTAGCTCTTTTACTCCATAAATTCCTTCATTTAAATTCAGATTGTATAATCATCAGTCATTTTGGCAGATCAATTATATGGAAAGGTACCATTCAGGGTCTCAAGAAATTTACTGGGAATTATATATTTTCCAAATAAAGCTTCCACAGAATTCATTCAGTTCTTTCAGCAATGGGATAAACTTTGATTGAAAAGGGAGGACTTTAATGTGGCCCTGTATGGCAATCTTGATACCATCTTTGCCAAGAAAGAAAGTTATACAAAAGTACAAAATCGACCTAAAAGATTGATTGATGAAAGAGCAATTCAGCATATATTTAGAGGTGGTTTCGTGAGCAGTAGGGGAGATTCACCTTCTCTACAAATGACTCCAACAAACCATCAAATTACATTATTTTCTTGGTCCAAGGATGATCCTCCCACAAATATAAAAAGCAGAAATTATGGAGAGATGCATTTCTGATCCTACCATTGTAAACCGCACTCCTAATCTAGAAGAGGGTACCAGGTCAAAGAACACTTGCTGGTGAGGATATTAGAAAATGCAAAACATAAGCTGTCAGGAATTACAGAGAAAACATAGAAGGCAACTTAATAGATAAAGAATCAAATAGGAGTAGTTTGGCGGGGTGACATTAAAGCTGCCCCCAGAGCACAGGTAGTGGCAGACGAGGGAAAGAATAAGAAAATACAATAGACTCAGTTAAAGAGGAAGAGGACAAGCTAGCAGTGTTGTAAAAACCCCTCATCCCAGCACAGCGGAACACAGATAGGATCCTTCCTGAAATTAGTAAGATCAAGTGTGAATTACTGCAATTTACTTCATCAAAAGCAGAAGCTGATATTTTGACAAAATATAGGTTTTGGTGGCTATTTGTGGAGTAAAAGGCTAAATTAATTGCCTAGGCTTACAAACAACAGAGTACTTTATTTATTCCCAAGATAATGAATGACTCAGGAGTGAAAGTGATGGAATCCACAAGGAATGTTTTCAAACAATATTATGAAATGCTTTATACAGAAGAGGGAATGAGAGATTGACTCTTTCATTCACTGAGACAGGAACTAGAAAAGGGATTAGCTTGAAGTAACAAGCTTATTTTGCTAAAGATTTTACTGACCTTGAATTTTCTTCTGCAGTAAAGAAACTAAAAAAAGTAAAATGCTAACTCTAGAAAGACTACATAATGACTTTTACAATTGGGGGTATAATAAAACGCTAAGAAAAA
Source organism: Protopterus annectens (assembly GCF_019279795.1). NCBI lineage: Eukaryota > Metazoa > Chordata > Ceratodontiformes > Protopteridae > Protopterus > Protopterus annectens. The sequence continues at coordinate 720,714,078 of NC_056739.1, forward strand.
AAAATTCTAAACTTGCATAACAGTATTAGGGAAATTGTAGTTTCCCTCCTTCCATGCTATCTGCAAGAATTACAGTAATTTTTAAGGAGAAAGCAGATACTACACATATGACTAATTACCGACTAATATCCTTGGTGGATAAATGCAGGAAGATTTTGTTGTTTTTTTAAGGCGAGAAAAGTGCATCCCAGATGACTGGAGAGTAAGCGTTCAATTCCCAGAGTACAAGAACAAAGGGGACATTCACAAATGAGTGAAGTATAGAGATATCAAACTACTGTCACACTGTGTGAAAGTTCTGAAGAGTGTGACTGATAAACCAATATGCAGAATAGTAGAAAGTAAGATGGGTGATGAGCAGTTAATATTCAGATCAGGATGCAGCACAACTGACCCAATGTTTGCAGTGAGACAGGCAGTTGAGAAGAAACTAGTGATGAGGAAAGAGCACAGATGGGTATTCCCTGACTTACGGAAAACATATGACAAAGCCCCAAGAAAGCTGATTTGGGCAATCCTGTGGTGGTTTAAAGTCCTAGAAACAGCAGAATTAGTGCAGACTGTGTAGAAGGACCCAATGACACAAGTATGAGCAGTGTACTGATTCACAGACAAACAAGGAATGTTTTCAAACAATATTATGAAATGCTTTATACAGAAGAGGGAATGAGAGATTGACTCTTTCATTCACTGAGACAGGAACTAGAAAAGGGATTAGCTTGAAGTAACAAGCTTATTTTGCTAAAGATTTTACTGACCTTGAATTTTCTTCTGCAGTAAAGAAACTAAAAAAAGTAAAATGCTAACTCTAGAAAGACTACATAATGACTTTTACAATTGGGGGTATAATAAAACGCTAAGAAAAAAAAATTCTAAACTTGCATAACAGTATTAGGGAAATTGTAGTTTCCCTCCTTCCATGCTATCTGCAAGAATTACAGTAATTTTTAAGGAGAAAGCAGATACTACACATATGACTAATTACCGACTAATATCCTTGGTGGATAAATGCAGGAAGATTTTGTTGTTTTTTTAAGGCGAGAAAAGTGCATCCCAGATGACTGGAGAGTAAGCGTTCAATTCCCAGAGTACAAGAACAAAGGGGACATTCACAAATGAGTGAAGTATAGAGATATCAAACTACTGTCACACTGTGTGAAAGTTCTGAAGAGTGTGACTGATAAACCAATATGCAGAATAGTAGAAAGTAAGATGGGTGATGAGCAGTTAATATTCAGATCAGGATGCAGCACAACTGACCCAATGTTTGCAGTGAGACAGGCAGTTGAGAAGAAACTAGTGATGAGGAAAGAGCACAGATGGGTATTCCCTGACTTACGGAAAACATATGACAAAGCCCCAAGAAAGCTGATTTGGGCAATCCTGTGGTGGTTTAAAGTCCTAGAAACAGCAGAATTAGTGCAGACTGTGTAGAAGGACCCAATGACACAAGTATGAGCAGTGTACTGATTCACAGAGGGGTTTCCCAGTGGGAGTGGGTGTGCATCAGGGTTCACCTCTGAGCCCACTGCTGTTCATACTTGTGATGGACTACATTAGCAAACAGGCAGCTGGGACAGATCAATAAAGCTGTCTCAACAAATGACAGGGAATGAACTGCAAAACTGAAGGCACACAGGATGAAACTGAGGACAGATAAGACAGTCTTAATGGCAGTAAATGGGAAAAATCAGAAGAAGCTGAAACTTGAGATAGAAGGGAACATAGTGGAGCAGGCTAACAGCTTCACGTGTCTGGGAGGGGTGGCTGAGGAGAAAGGAAGTCTGAATGAGATAGCCAAAGCTAGAATCAGAGGGGTTACAGACAGCTGGCACATACTTTCAGGGGTAGTGTATGAGAAGAACAATGCCAAAGAAGCTGAAAAGTAAAGTGTACAAAACAGGGGTGCGGTCAGTACTATTGTATTGTACAGAAACCTGTGCAGTAAAGGCAAAGCAGTCAAGGAAAATGGAAGTGATGGAGATGAAGTGCTTCAGATTGGTGGTAGGATACACACTGTGTGACAGACAAAGAAACAAAGACATCAGAGCAGAAGCCTAAATAGCTCCAATTGCAGAAAAGGTCAAAGAGGACAGATTACAGTCGTTCAGGCACATGTGCAGGAAATAAAAGACAATTTGGTGAAGAAGAATCAGGATGGACAGGAGGAAGGCAAAAGGAAATGAGGGCAACCAGAAAGAGATGGATGAATTGTGTGTTAGAGAAGACATAGGTGCATTTGGTTCAGATATCTTACTAAGCTAATGGCCACAAGGACCTTTTTAAGCCTAGTCATGCATTCCAAATGCCTGACAAGTTCTGATGCCCTTGATAAGTGTAAGCAGGGGGTTGGGAGATGAAACATTTACAAGCAGCTTCCCGGGAGATCGACCATTTACAGGCTGCCTGAGTGTATTTGAGACATAGATGGCAAGTCTGAGATGAATTTCCTGTTCTCCATCCAGTTGTCCAAGTTACACTTGAACTAGGTTAGGGAGGAACTCTGCTTCAAATGCATGGGACTGTTCCAGAGATGGGGTTGTCACTGGGATACATACCTGTCTCTCCAGCAAGCCCTACTTATATCACAGGCAAGGTTTAAGTTTTTAGAATGGGTAATTCTGGTGATGCTTGTTTTGTGGATATGCAGGAGGTCCATCAAAGTAGGGTCTGACAATGCCTTATATGCCAAGCATAGTTGTCCTCTCAACAGCCTGTAGGAGACAGAATACAGAGATAGGGCCTTGAGGTGGTCTGCAAAGGAAATTTTACTTACACCCTGTATTCTTTTAGTGAGGAACATCTATGGACATTGGAATTGTTGGATATGCCTGGTTAGGTACATCCCAGAGGGGGCACTGTACTTAGCAACAGGTCTGATGAATGCTTAATACAGTGGAACAATTACTTCCTTGGACTTAAATGCCATACCTTTGTTTATAAGTTGCACAGCACAAGATGATTTCCTCTTTACTGTATACACATGAAGGTCAAAGGCTTGATAACTGCCTATGTTTGTCCCCAAGTTCCTGACTACTGAATCAGTTCTTAGGGGTGTGTTGTCAATATGACAGTTACCAGGAGTGGATGACTTCCTGAAGGATACTATTATGCATTGCTTGGTATTTAGTTTTAGTCCATGGCTCTGACACCTGTTGTTTGTCTGTGTCAGCCCTTAGTGGAGAAGATCTGTGTTGGTGGGGGATTCAATGGCAGCTCATAATTTCCAATCAACTAAAAATTTAGTCAGCCAAAGGCCATTAACATTGGCCTTGATTTCAGAGAAGTACATGCTAAAATGGAGCAGTCCCAATACCTGAGAGGCTTCACTTGTGACTAGCCTCTTTGTAGAGATGGACTCCCCAATTCTAACTTCCTGGATTCTGTCTGTGAGCCAGCTGGCTATCTGCCAGGTGACAGAAGGGTTTGTACCTAATCTCTTGAGTTTGTCAACAATGCTCCATTGGGGTACTGTGTCAAATGCCTTAGCTAGGTCACGGTAGTCAGTTTGAACCATTTTGCCCTCATCTATTGCTTTGGTGACCTCAAAAAACTCCACCAGGTTAAGTAAGCATGACCTGCCCTTGGTGAAACCAAATTCAATTGGGTCCATTGTCTGGAGGTTTCCTATGTCATTACTGATAATTTCAATGATAATTCTTTCCATGGTTTTCATGTGAAACTAGTGAGACTTATGCATCTGTCGTTTTCTGGATCTGTAGATGACCTACCTTTGTGCACAGAGATAACTGCTGCTGTTGCCCGTTCATGGGGTACAAAGCCTGTTTGGGGGCTACAGTTACATATCAGTTCCAGATGACCTGATAGGTCATGTTTCATGCTATTTAGAAGGCATCCTGGGATATTGACTGGGCCCATTGATGCAGTGTTCTTGGCCCTAGAAGAGAGCATTAAGGACCTACTCCCTAGAGATACTAGGAGAAGTTAAATTTAATGTTATTTCCTAAGGGAAGGTTGAGGGGGAGAAAGAAATAAAGTTGGAACTGAATTTGTCAGCCAGTAGGTTTTCTATATCTTCTGGCTCAGTGTAGGTGGCTCCATTAACAATGAGCTCTGTACACAATTGTATATTGCCTTTGAGGTTGCAAACATAGCTAAAGAATACCTTGTGGTTGTCCTTAACCTGGGAGGCTAAATTTACCTCAAACTTGGCTTTGGTAGACTTGATTTGTCCTCCGAATTGTTTGCTTAGTTTGATGAGAGTGTTTTTATCCTGCTGGGTGCTGCACAAGCTAATTTTTGCCATGATTTTCTTCCTTCTGTTATACAGCCTATTGGTTTTGTGATTCCACCAGGGTGGCTTGTTTTTTGAGTTAGTTTTGTACTTCTTCCTGGTGGGTACAGTTGCCTCTGTGCAGCTATTAACATGCTTGTATAGGGTTTCTGTGAAAAGTTCCACAGCAGTGTTCTCATGGTTTATGGGGGAATTAAATTTTGCCAGGTTATCACTTAATTGTAGGAAATTAGCCTTAGAGTAGTTCCTGAATATTCCAGGGTTAGCTGGGGTTCCAGTTTTATTTTTACTTCAAAGGAAACCATTTTGTGGTCAGATCTTATCAGAGAAGACATTACACTGGGGGGGGGGGGGGTGCAGCACTTTCCCATATTAGTGAGGACCAGATACAGTATGGCTGCACCCCTGGTTGGTGTATTGACAATATGGTCCAGGGAGTTTGTGTTCAGAAAATCCAGAAATCTCTGTGCCTGTACTTTTGGTGTCCTATATGACTCCCAGTTAATAGTGGTGTAATTAAAGTTGCCCATAAATATGGTATTGTGTTGGCTGGTGAGTGTTTCCAGTAAGTTTAAATATATGGTATGGGTTTCCTGCATCATAGAGGGGGACCTGTTGCTTGCAATGAAACTGGTATTGAATTTTGTTTATGATGATTTGAACATAGAGAAGCTCAAGTGCACTGTATTGTTTGACCAGCCTTGAGGTATATTTATTTTTGATGTAAATTGAGGCATCTCTGCCTTTAGTCCCTGTCTGTGTTTTAGCTAGTCTAAATGTGTGGAAGGCATTATAGCCTTGCACTGGTGGTGTGCTCTCCGCAGCTTTAAATCATGTCTCAATGACTGCAAAGACATCAGCATTCCCTAGGGTAAAGACAGCTTCTAGGGAGTGAAGTGTTTTTTTTTTGTTTTGACTCCTAGCATTGAGCAGTAACACCTTTAGATTTTCATGGTTTTGATTTACTTTGTCAGACGTACTTTCAGTTTGGCATTGCTTAAAATAGGCACTGTCGGGAGAACATTTCAGCTAATATTTGAAAGCCTAGAGGAAAGAGGTGCAGACCATCCCTGGCAAAGCAGTATGGTCTGTTGACCATCTCCTTCCATGCTGACAAATATTGCACCCCCTTAAAATGACAACAGAAACTAAGAAAATTATTAAAATGAGTCATCTTTTGTTCATATTGTGGCATCATCCTTGAAGAAGATAAAATATTGTTCAATGCCAGGCTCATACCATATAGCCTAGGGAAGTACATATCAAATCATTTGTACCCATGTGGACTATGACTGAGTCATATGGATATTTGTGGTCCAGGGACACGAGTGTATGTGTAACTTGGAGGATTATGGCCCCGGATAAGCAAATGACCTTAACTTACTCAGCCTGGTGAGAGGGACATCAGTGTATCTCACAATGGAGTCTCCAATGACAAGAATGTTGGACTGTGTGGTGGCTTGCCTTGTGGGTTTAGAAGTAGAGGCTCCAAGAGACGTAGTTGCATGTGCTGATGTGGGTGTTGTTTCGAAAGAGTGCATTCAGGGCTGCAGAGGGTAATTGTTATTTGTACTTTGTCTAAGAGGTCTTTGGGGTTTCTGAAGGTTACATTTAAGTGCCTCAGCATATGTAGGTCTATGTGTCTGCTTTGAATTGTGTGTGTGATGAGTGCAGTGTGTATACTACTGACAATCCTATTGACATTAGGTGTACTTTTATGTGAGAGCTTTGCCTCCAGTGACATTGTGTAAACACATCTCTCACATACCATATCAGTTTGTTTGAGAATTAACTGGTTGTCAGTGAACATGAGGCAATTTCTACAGTGCATCAGGATGCCCATATCCACCAAGCTGGTAACAGAGATAGTGGGAAAGTTCACATCCATGACAACAGACCCTTTTTTATTGATTAGACAGTTGTGGTGAGAATACAAAGTAATGTCAGGAGTATACAGTTTGCAACTCTTGGGCAGTGCTCGTCAATGCAAACTAGTTGTCCTGTGTGCAACTAGGTATTGGTGAAATTGCAATGGTGCTTTTACAGGAAGAAATGTCAGCTCAAGTGTCTGCATCTATATAGGGCACTGCCAAAGACTTGAGGGGAAACTAATAAGTAGACCCTGTGGATTTATGGATGAAGTATTTAGGCAGCTATTCTGACGTTAGGTTAGAGAGAAGCAAATCAAGCAGTATTCACTGAAAAGAAAAACAATTAGCTTGTCAGGAATGATGAAAAGAGGGGAGTTGCCTGAATGGCTAATGCCTGGCTAGTATTAGTGCTGTTCTCAACAGAGCTTCATGCTGCTGGGATACAATGCTCTTTTGCTTCTTCTTTCACTACAAGTAAAACAGAAGCACCAATCCCAAGATGACAAGTAGGCCACAGGCTGTTTGGTGATCCACAGTCTTGTCCCAGAAGATGCAAGGGTGTATAGGCTTGTTGTAGCCTAGTCTTGTCCCAGAAGATGCAAGGGCCCCACTAGAGGTAGGAACATCCTTGCCATGGTCATTACTAACATGGGTGACTGTGGCTCTACACCAATAGTCAACTCCTCCCTGGTTACATCCGACCACAAACTAATCACCTTAGAAATCCACATCCCTCCCACCCCCACCCCCCGCAAAGGTAGCCACCATGAAAAACTTCTTCAAAGTTAACTTTGGGCTCCTAAAAACAGAGGTGACTAACTTCACAGCACCCATGCAAATGGAGAATAGTTGCATGACCACTGAATCAGACACCAATGCACTGTACGAACACGTACACAAATGCATGGATCTCTCCATACCCAATAGAACCCAAAAAAAGGAAGCCAATCTGCTGGTCCCCTGCCATAAACAAACTCTACCAAACAACAAAGCTTTCAGGCAAAAACCCTTTCTCAATGTTTAACATAAGGTATGTTAAAATCACATGTTTAAATACAAGCCCACAACATCATATGACCCGCAGCCATGGTCACATGATCTAACTTAATACAAAGTCTCACTAAGAATAAAAATTAATAAAAGTAAAACTTACTTATTTATAAATACATATGTATAAAATATATCCAAAACAATATACAAAATATATTATATATTCATAGCATGAAATACAAGTATATACATTCATTTTAGTTTTGTGTGCTGTATCTTAGTCAAAACAGGCTTTAATGAAACACTTGCATTCAGGCCTGGGGACACATCTGCTGATGATGATTGGATTGTAAGATTATCAGCAGATGTGTCCCCAGGCCTTCATCCATATTTATAAATAACATACCTTGTGTTAAACATTGAGAAAGGGTTTTTGCCTTAAAGCTTTGTTGTTTGATAAAGGTTTTGTTCTCAATGGTTGGTCTTGTTTTTTATTATAAACAAACTCTACAACAGAAGGAGGAAACTGATGCAGAATTAGGTGAAGTCCCAAGAGTGGAAAACCTCCCTTATCAGCCTCAACAAAATGTTGAGATCCCTCATCAAATCCTCTAAAGCTAGCTGTGAAAACAGAATTGCAGCAGATAGTAAAGACAACCACAAGGCCTTCTATAGTTATGTAAAGAATCTCCATGGCAATACCCAGAATTGCTCTGAGCTACTGCACAAATGTACCTCCTATACCGAGCCAACAGATATTGCCAATACACTGACTGACAGATTTAGTGGCAACTTTACCCCCCCACCCCAAAAAAATCAATCACAATACCAGTAGATTGCCAGGTACCCAGTATTACTGCTGCACAGGTTAAAACAGCACTGTCCAAGGTCAAGAATACAGCTTCTATGGGACCTGACTATATCCCTGGCTGTTTTCTACATGAAGTACAGTGTGAACTGGTACCTCACCTGTGTGCCCTGTCCAATCACAGCTTCACCTCAGGCTTTGTCCATACCGAACGTGCACTGCTACAGTCATCCCTCTCCACAAAGAAGGAGTGACTACAGACCCTGGGAACTATCACCTCATTAGCCTGACGAGTTTGATATGCAAAGCTATAGAATGCATCATCAGGGACCTAATAAACAAGGGTATAGGGAATCTCCAAACTCTGGATCCCACACAGTTTGGTTTTGTTGAGGGTAGATCATGCCTGCTCAACTTGGTTGACTTCTTTGAGTCAGTCACCAGAGCTGTAAATGAAGGCAAGGTGGTTCCTACAGCTTACCTTGATCTGGCCAAGGCCTTTGATACCATTCCCGACTCAGGAATCATAGAAAAACTCACTAAGCTAGGCATCAACTCCTGTATCAATAGGTGGGTTGCAAACTGGCTCACAGATAGAACCCACAGTGTGAAAGTAGCTGACACTAAGTTAGACTGCTGACCAGTCACGAGTGGAGTCCCACAGGGTTCGGTCCTGGGTCTTCTCCTGTTTGGTATCTACTTCTCTGAAGTCCAGGCCAACCCAAAGGGACCATGGCTGACAAAGTTCACAGATGATTGCAAGTTGGGAGGTATTATTAACTCCCCAAGTGATGTTGACATCCTACAGAAAGACATCACTGAGACCAACAACTGGTGTCAGAACCATGGCCTTAAGGTCAATGCCAAAAAATGTGTCATCATCCTCTTTGGGAAAAACCTGTTGACATCCTACAGAAAGACATCACTGAGACCAACAACTGGTGTCAGAACCATGGCCTTAAGGTCAATGCCAAAAAATGTGTCGTCATCCTCTTTGGGAAAAACCTGGTTCCCATGAATTATCACATCAGTGGTAGTCCACTGATCACAGAAGGTGTTATAAGAGATCTGGGAACACAGGTTGACAGCAACCTCTCTTTTGACCACCACATTGCCATTGAGGTCAGAAAATCATTCTATGTGACAAATCTCATTACTAAGGGTTTTACATCCAGGAAGAAAGAGGTCCCTCTACTCTTCCCTCATTAGGCCAATCATCTAGTACAATGCCCCATTTGGCATGTATCACACTAGACACCTGCAGCAACTGGAGACACTACAAAAGTACCTCACAAAGAGGATCCAAGGCCTTAAACACTTGTCCTATATGGACAGACTCAAAAAACTCCAACTATTCTCTGTCTCATATTGCCTAATTAGAGGCACTCTCTGCTTGACTTACAAGTCATGTCTGACCCAGCTCTGTTAGAAATGCTACATCTAAAGAAATCCCAATTCCTCTGCACCACACGCTCTAGAGACCTCAACCTTATTACCACAATCAACAGAATGTGCTGGAGGGACAGGTTCATAACCCAGAGACTGCTCATGCTATGGAATAGACTTCCCATACATGTCAAACAGAGCACCTCACTGGCCATCTTCAAGAGAAATCTTAATGAGTGGATGGGAAATAGTAAATTCACCCCAGGGATCACTCCAGTGGCTTTACTCGACAGAGACACTGGAAACTAAGGTCGGGTGGCACGATGCCAGAGTAATCCTATGGGCTAGACTTGTAAAGGCTCCAGGGCCATTAGCCTAGTACACACCTATGAACCTAGGGGTGTGTAGCCTTGTTGTAGCCTTTTCTGGGTAGATGCCTTTAATAGCAACCAGATCAATCAGGAAAGTCAAACACAGACACTCACTACCCAACCAGAAACTGTCAGGAATCAATGTACTCTGATAATGGAAGGGTCAAGTCAAAGGAAACTGTGGGGCAGTTGAAGAGGTAGAAGTAACTAGATATCTAGATTTAGAAGTGACCAACAGTTGCAAAGGGACAATTATGCAAAACATAGTCAAGCATAAGGGTGAGATAATCACAACTCTTGAAAAGAGCTAAAACAGAGTCAAAACATTGACAGGGAGTATTAACATAATATCATGATCATCCACCTGTTTTTCATCTCATTCACCATATACCTATGTCATACAAACACCCATGACTTACGAAAATTCAGCGAGTTATAGAATCTTACATAAACCAAGACACGTGTAACATAATCCCTATGAGCAGAATATTTGCACCAAAAGAACTAGGAGGCAGGGACTTAATACATATACCCACTCTAGCACAGACCCGCAATGTAGCACAGCATCTAAGAACCAAGGAGGAAGCATAGCGCATGTGGTATTGTAGGAAGCATAGTGCATGTGGTATTGTAGGAAGCATAGTGCATGTGGTATTGTAGGAAGCATAGTGCATGTGGTACTGTAGGAAGCATAGTGCATGTGGTATTGTAGGAAGCATAGTGCATGTGGTATTGTAGGAAGCATAGTGCATGTGGTATTGTAGGAAGCATAGTGCATGTGGTATTGTATTCAGCCTGAAGGAGAATCTCAATCCCATTTCTAGACAGACTGGCTGGCTAGATGATTGGGAATCAGAAGTAGTAGAATGAAGTGCATTTAGATGGCAGCAAATTGTTAAGACCGTATGATGGTGAGATAGATGGATTTGGGAAGAGTTAGACAATGCTAGTAGGAATCAAATCGGGGTGACATAAGTTGGGGACCAAAGGTATACTAGACTATCCTTAAAACCCTCAGTTTCAGGGAAGTAAAAGAAAATGAGCAAATACCAAAAAAGCAATTGTTAACACATAGGAAAAAATTGCACCATTTATCTTGATTTTTATAAAAAGAGCAAAGATAAAAGTGTAAGATTTGCACCTTGATTGAAATGGGTGAGCATCGTGAAGGGAGTGGTCAGATAGATATGAACTTCATAGAGTCAATAAAGAAGCTTGCCATACTTAGACTGGAATATGTCTGGGAAGAGATGAAAACTTTTACTTAACAGACAACTAAAGACAACAAATATGGGGTCAAGCATGTGCGCACGTGCACACACACACACACACACACACACACACACACACACACACACACACACACACACACACACACACACACATACATACACACACACACACACACACACACACACACACACACACACACACACACACACACACACACACACACACACACAGTCTCTTTAAAACAATGGGCATTTATTTAGAATCAGCATGTGTATGTCCTGTATCACTGGTACCTCACTCTGGCTAAATTTTATAAAATACATAAAATATTAACAACAAAATGTTGGAGGTGTACACACGTTAAAAAGTGACAGCACAGGTTAGGTGGAAGCAATGTCAGAAGCTCCAGGGAACTGAAATTGATGAAAAAAATATACAGGCATGGGAATTTTGGGGATTTGGAACAGCATAAGAGGCTGAAGGTTGGACTTTGAATAATTATTAGCTCAGGATGATCATTATATATATTCTCAAATCCATTATGGCAAGGGAATGGAAAATCAACTGTTATGTTAGAATCATAGGCTTGTTATAGGAATTTACAAAAGTACAGAATGTATATTTAATGGGATCTTCATGGTGGAAAAAAAGAAAAAGCAATGAAGAAAAGTGCTTTCTTTCTTTCATGTAGGACTTTATTAGGGGAGATTGTGGAACGAATACCATGTTTAAGGCTTAGTCCTTCTTTCCCAAACCTAAGGAAATCATAGACCCATAGACAAGAAATAAGCTTCCTTTGCAGCATAATATAGCAGACATAAGCCATCCCTGGGGTTATGAATCACTGGAATAACGTTATTTTATAACTTTTAATATTAGAAGCATGAAATAAATGCTCAGTGGGACATGGCAAGATATTGTGGTGAATATTTCAGAATGGGTTATATTGTCTGTTATATACAAGAAGTTAAGACCGATGTTCAAAATTGTTTAGAATACCTGTGATAAATTCTACTCTGCCAAACAACAAATAAAATATGACGGAAGGACACGACCTGATGTAACTGAAAGGATATTTATGGGTCAGGGTGAAGGAACATTTCTGTTCATACCTTGTTGCTGGTTTTATATATTGCATCCTTGGTATAATTATATGTGCTATTCCTCATTACGTTTATCATTCTTGATGCTTTCTTATGACACTCTTGATGAAATGAAGAAAAAGCACCATGCTATTGTTCATGCTCAGTACTACATGAAGATAATTTCTTAATAAAAAGATAAAATGTAAAACACTTTTCAACAATTTTAGTATTAAATTCCTACATTTTTTTCTACTCATGAAAGAATAAAGCCTTATGTAACCCGGTTCCACAATGAATATTCCAAGACTATTAAAAGCCTGGCCATACATTTTTATATTTTAAGACATTAGCTTGCAATTTTATATCTCTTTCTTTCTTTCATGCTGTATTTATTTTATATTTTCTAACTAGGAATATCCATCTGGAAAGGACACTGTCAGTGGAGTCCTACTGAGTAAAGTTCTTCATGTTGCCAATAAGATAATTTTAACAACTACATTTTTGGAATTACATGTACTGCATACAAATGAGATTGTGAGTATAATATACATGCTCAAGCACAGTTATCAACAACAGCATGCATTTATTGTAGTACATTCAGAAAACATAATAAATCAGCATTGATTAATAATACTATCTACCAGGTATTATAGCTCTAAACACATCCTGCACATTTACAAATAAAATTTAGGGTTCAGGCCTAAACAGTAAACCATCACTATTATATGACATGATGTAACAGGATAAATGCTATATGCAGTTGCAGTTCAAGTTATGTTGAAATGGTTTATACTTTTTGATAGAAAATTCCCTAATACTTGGAACATGCAGGCAAAATACTAGACAAGTGATCATAGGAATCATAAGATGACTAGGAATTAATATACTTAAGCAGACACACTTACAGTTATTGTCACCATTTAAAAACACTTAGTAGTGTTCAGATCCTAAAGTGAGCAGGGCCATATATTATAACTCTGGTTTAAACTTGTGTTGATCCATCTAGAATAGCCTCAACAGTATTTCTTTGCTTGACCTGTAGTGGTTACATCCCATAGGCTGAAAACTCATTGAGTTAAGGACCTACCCCTGAGTCTTCTTTATTTCCCCCTCTCTTCCCCTTAGCACTTCACTCTTTCTGGCTGTTTCAGTGCCCAAGTCTATTACTGGTTCTACCTTACTTCTAAGGTTCATAGGTGATTACTAGGCTAAGAACCCCAGGGGGGCTTTATAAGCCTAGCCATGCTTACCAAAGGTGAGAATCAAACCTTGTATCTTATGTCTCCAAGGTAAATACTTTAGCCATTATGCCAAGCCCTAAGCAAGCTGGGGCCAGTGTGGCTCTTAGGGGGTGTCTTAGTGAGACATGCCAGCAACTGTTTCTACTGAGGAAGAAGTTACTTTTTATGGCTTATCCTCATATTCTCAAAGCCCCCAAACTTACCTACTTACATCCAAGATCTATTCACCTCTATGTACAGCATCTTCCTTCTGGGGCATTTTGAACAAGTGCCTCCTCCCTGATGGGCACAGCTTCCCCTCCCTGCCAGCTCCTCAGATGTCTGAATCCATAATTGAATATGGGTCACCGGGACTGTCGTTAGGGCTTCATCCCTCCATGTCATGGTGTTGGCTCGGTTTTGTCTATTTCTTTTGGTATATAATAAGGAGCCCAGCATGTTGTATGTACAGCCACTGGTTTTGTTAAGAAATGAGGTCAGATGAGATTAGATCTTTCATAGTTCAATATGAAAGGCACAGGTAACATTAGAGCAGCTGGAAGACCACCAAAATGAAGGAAATTTGTGCTAATCAATCAAGATAATTGAAGGATTTAAGGCCTTTAATTTTTTAGGTTAAAATTGCTAGGGCCTTTCCAGTTAATATACTTAAATTTGTAAACACTGAAAGGGGCATTTGATGATGGGACTCATAAGGGAAGAGGACATTTTTTAATATGACTTCTTTGGATCTTGAAGATATTCTTTTGGAAATTAAATGGGTCATATAGATTTCTTGACTATGGTGGAAACATGATCAAATGAGAGCTAGAGTTGTCCATATAACTACCCAGGTCTCTTATGACTGTATCTACCTAAAGAAGAATACCACCTAAAACATATGAGGTGGAAACAGCATTTTGCCAAATGCCTCTATATTGCACTTTTCTGCATTTATCTTGAAATTGTTACAAAATATCAGGATGAGCTGTGACAAAAGCCAAAAAACAAAGTAAAATCCAATTGCTGGATGAAATTCACACTGTCCTTTACCAACACTGTAGTTTATTAAGCACTTTCATCTTGTATAATTCCAAGACTTCATCAGAATGAATTGACAACATAAAATCACTAATATATAGTGTGCTTAATTACTTAATTAAACAAATACTCATTTCGCTTCTTAAAAAGACAGAGACACAATATGTTAAAGAGATGTGTTTACATATAAAACTATCTAGTCAGAGCTTTAAGTTTTAAAACAGGTACTATAGATAGGGTTTTATTTAAAACCAGGTTCAAAAATAGAATTTAATAAAAATTGCCATTTTAACTCACATAATTCAACATTAAGTTCCCACCACCCACCTCTTGAAGATTGCTGTACCACTTCAAGTATACCAAATCTGAATTTACTGAAGCCATTACACCTAATTGAGTGCCTATACAAGGCATTATTTTCATTCTGTTGAGAAATAGCATACACGTGTTCATAAATGCATTTTCTCAACTGTCTCTCGGTTTTATCCACATAGAAGTATTTACAAAAATCACAAACAGCTAAATACACTAGTCACTACCCACATAGAAGTATTTACAAAAATCACAAACAGCCAAATACACTAGTCTTTTCATTGCACAATTTCCTTGAATAAAAAATACAAGTTTCACCATATTTGGTAAAAATATACACTTTTCATCCAAATATATATTTGCATTGAAAGCAACAACCACATTTTGCTGTGCCTTTATCAGAAAGTTTAACAATCAATATATTATGTTCAAACAAAAATTTCAAGTTTTTACCCATCCTGTAGACAAATTTTGGTTCATCCTCCAAGATCTGTAAAAAATCACTAATTGTCTTGAAAAGCACCCAATACTTTCTCATTTTATCTTTCACTTCTCTTGACCCCTCCTCATATCAGATGACCATGCTTCCATTAAATTTTTGTAAAAGGGAAGGGATTTTGAAAACATTTGCTTTACCTATCCCTATAAGTAGTTTAAACTTAGATCCCCAAGCATGGGCTACCTCATAACTAACATTGTAAATGAGGTTTCTAGGGTAACCCCTTTCCAAAAATACATTTATAATGAATAACATTTCCGTTTTGAAAAGTTCCCAGTCTGAACACATTCTCATTGCTCTCACTAGTTTTCCCTTCAGAATATTCATCCTAGTATAATAGGGATGCTGGCTATTATAATCTAAATAACTATTTGAGAACGTATCTTTTCTAAAAATAGTTGAACAAAATATTTTCTTATCTACATCCTTACCTATTCTAACATCTAAAAAGTCTATACTGATGTTAGAACTTTTGCTAGTAAATTTCAAAAAGGATGGATTATTCAAATATTGAACAAATTCAATTTCAGGCAAGGTGAAATCTTTCCACAAAATGAAAATGTCATCCAGGTACCGAAGGTATAGTGCCCATTTTTCCTTGTACCCAGCTGAAAAAACAAGTTTCTGCTCCCAGGCGTACATTACCAGATTGGCGTAGATGGCAGCACAACTGGCCCTATAGCTACACCCTTAATCTGCTTGAAGTAACTACCCACAAACATGAAATAATTGTTGTCCAAGATCATTATCTTTATTTATATTTGTCTTGAAATTGACTTTAGAAAATGTGCATATTCTAGGTCTTGTAGGAGCAGTGGAGTAACCAAATTTATTTATTTTTTTTATTTTTGGGTATAGCTATCACTCTGCAAGCAAAGAGTCTATGTCCATACACAATATGAATAAATGTAACAGTTTCTGACGGACCACAGCCATTGAAAGTGTATGAAATTTTATTTGCTAATGAGTGTTGAATTCGATAAATGTGATGGCTAAGTTCTAATCAGGCAGATATTGTAGGAAGGTACAGTGGTGTGTACTTCAGTGCCAACCCATTGTAAAATATGCTATATTTGCTCCAATGTGTGATGCAGAGATGGCTAAAGTCCTGTAAATAGATGAGCTGAGTGAAAAAGAGAAGGGAGCTGGTATGAATTTACAATTGCCAACCTTATGGCATCAGTTGAGAATGATGTGACTTTGTAAAGTCTTCCAAGCTAATTAGTTGTTTTGATAAAACTATGATTAATATAGATGAGAAACTTAAGCTGACTGTCAGAAGTTTTTTGACTGAATTAATTCCTCAACTTGGAAGGAATCTAACGATGTTCAGGAGCAACATGAGTCAGAGGTGGGGAAAATGCATTGTTGGAAAAGCTGGAGAAGTTGCATAACCTGATGGACTTCTTTGAGAAAAACACCAGGGCCATGAGTGAGGGTAAAATGATGCACACTGCTTATCTAGACCTGGCCAAAGCTTTTGGCACAATTCTCCACTTGGGGATCATAGATAAACTTACTCAGTTAAGCATAAACCCCTACATCATCAGATGGATTGCCAACTGACTGATTTACAGGACACATGTCCAAATAGGTGAATCCACTTCTGGTAAGAAATCTGTTATGAGCAGTGTACCACAGGGTTCAGTGTTGGGTTCACTCCTGTTTGGCATATACTTCTCTGAAGTGAAGGCCAATGTTGGGGGCATCCGGCTCACCAAGTTCACAGATGACTGTAAGCCAGAAGCAATCATCAAATCCCCAAATGACGTTGACATCCTACAAACATTACTAAAAATAACAAACAACTGGTGCCAAAACCATGATCTCAGACTAAATGTTAAAAATGCATTATCATACCCTTCAGTAAATCAAATATCCCTGAAAATTAAAATATTGATAGCACTCCCCTAAAATAGACCCAGTGGTGAGGGACCTAGGAACACAAATATATAGTAACTTAAACTTTGACCACCAGGTAGTTACAAGTAGTAAGGAAATCCTTCTGCATGGCTCAACTTATAAGTAAAGGGATGGCATCAAGATCAAAGGAAGTCATAGTGCCATTGTACTCAGCCTCATCAGGCTCATAACTGAGTACAATGCTCCCTTCTGCATGTACCTAACCAGGCACTTAAAACCATCTGGAGTGGCTCCAAAGATTTCTCACAAAAAAATAAAAAGTGCAAGACACATGTCTTATGCAGACCAACTAAAGGCTCTATCCCTTTACTATGTCTCATATCATTGATTGAGAGGGGAAGCACACTTGACCTACAAGGCATTTTCTGATCCAGTTCTGATGAAAATGTTACCTATTCACAAGAAGAATTATACAAGTGTCATGCATTCCATGGACCTGAACCTTATTTGTGATTCTAACAGAACTTGCTGGACAGAAAGATTCGTATCCCAAAGGCTACCTCATCTATGGAATAAACTTCCCATCTTTGTAAAACAAAGGCCATCCCTCACTCTTCTCAAAAAGGCTTTGAATAAATGGAAGGGGAATTGTAAATTCACTCCTGGGATACTGTCCGTGTCCCTTAGGGACACGGACAGTCTCTAAAATGACTCAAGGCTCCAACACCCAAAGACCCACTACCCTGATACTACCCCATCCCACATCTGGGGAATTAAGATACAATATTGTCATATCCTGGGTATTATTGCTTCATGCGCTTTTGGCTGAGTGCTGAAGATAAGACGCCTATGTGTATTTCATGTTATTTGTTGGTTTTGGAGTACAATTGTTGTTTGTTGGGCTACTATTTTGTAGGCAATAGCATTTTACTTGCTTTGTGTAGCTGTTTGACACGCTGCTTTTACTAGGAGCGTTTCAGCCTCATGCGCTTTTGGCTGAGTGCTCAAGATAGGACGTTTATGTGTATTTCATGGGGTTTTAATTTCTTGATTTTAGTGTAACGCTAGGGATATTGCTAGCCTTGGCGTAACGTTTTTTCTGTGTGGACCACCACTTAACAGTCCTTGAACCTTAACTCCTTCTAATCTCAGGCGTGGGGTGTTTGTATTGTACTTAAGTTATATATATAGAATGTACTGTTTTGGTTATTACTATCTCTTGTAATTGGAAATCCTATTTCCTTGTTTTGTGTAGTTTCTTGTGTAGTTTCTAGCTGAAGCTGTAGGAATTACTTATTGTTTTTCCCGCCTTATCATGGTCAGGCTTCCTCTGGCAAGTTTTTAGCGCGCTGTATCACATTAATGTATCTGGATTAAGCTATTTGTTTCTGTACTGTGTTATTGCCCTCTGTTTTCACTGTTGTGACTTGTATACCCTGATCCTGATATGTTATGCAGACTAAATAAGTTGTAACCCTGTTTAAGCAGACAAAAGAAGTTATAACCTTGCTCTTGACACTAAGCTGACAAATATTTGTACCTTGTGTTTATTGCCTAGTAGGTGTATATACTTGTTACTCCTTGTACAAAATGATTTGCATGTCATAGCTCCATATTACTATATGCTGCTCATTGTTGTCTTTTTTCTTATCGTTTCTCTACTAGCTGGTATAAGATACTTTTTCTCCACTCTCTTAACTCCTGGAAGTATTCGTCCTGGACTCCTAAGAACTGCTATAACCACCTACCAAATCCTGCCTTGGGTTCCCCCCTGGGTTATCTAAACCACCCTGGACATATCCACAGTAAACATTAGTGTATGTTACAGTGTTTTGTTTTGAGTTTATCACGAGTATTACTTATGGTATTAGTTATCCTCTACTCTTGTAACTTTAACTTGAATACTGCCAGTCACTCCCAGCAGCAAACCCCCCACCCCCCCCCAGTTTTAGTTACTACTCTATCCCTTAGACTGCCTCTTCTCTTTCCTATTTCCTTATTGTATTTTCTTTCCTTTCTGAAGCCCTGACTATAGTCTTCAGTCCCTTAGTCTTATCAAACTATCTCTTGGCTGCACTTTCACCACCTCTACCGTTTCTAGGCTTCCCTGGAGCCTATCCCCATACTGTTTTTCTTTTCAGCCTCACTTATCTTAGTAATTTATCTTTTCTCTTCCCCTTTCTCCACTTTTTACCCTTAGCCACCCACCATTAGCCTGCCTCCTGCCCTTAAATTGCACCTTACTGATTGTTTTCTCTCCCACTTGCTCTCGCCTGGTTTTGTGTCTGCCCCGCTCCGCTCCTCACCCTACCCCCATATCCCACCCACCCCTAGGGGTCCTTACCTTATAGCTCTCTAGACACTCCCCCAACTCCCTTGCCCTATCACCATCCTTCTTAGTAGTTGTCCTCTCCTCCTACCTATTATCTCTCATTACTTTCTTCCCCTCCTCTTGCTACTCCCATCTCTACCATTCGCCTCCACACTACCTTCTAGTTTCCTTGTACTCCTATTTTATTTCACCTCTTTCAGTCATTTCTCTCCTATTCTTCACCCCTTACCTAGCCTAGCCACCCCTTGCACCTGCTACTTTCGTCCAGCATCTACCTATTATTTATTAACAACCTCTATACAGTTCTTGCTTTTCTCTTTTCCTTTCTCATAAAACCCCACATCACTACTCATCTTATCCTAACACTTACTCAACACCATGCCTCCTACACTTAAACCCCTCCTCTCTTACATCCTTCTCTTTACCTTTATTCTAGCCTCTCTTTCTATAACCTACTATATCACCTTCTTTGAAAACTACTCTTTAAAGAAACAAAATCACCATCTCAAGCAAACACTACCATCCTCTTCTCTCACTACCCTTAACCACAGTAACATAACCTGTTCCACTACTTATCTTCTACCAAAATACCACAGAACAACACATATGTCATTCTACCTTAACAAAAAATATGCTAATAACTTGCTTAAATTCCTTAAATTCTTATTCTATTACAATCATTACCTCCTCTTACATGGAGATATACATCCAAACCCTGGCCCCTACACTAAGACTAATCCAAACACAAATAGACATCCTCTATCTATACCTCCACCTTGTATTAAAACATCTAACTCTCTTCTAATAGCTCACCTTAATATTAGAAGCATTAATAACAAAGTTCATCATATCCACGCACTATTAAACTTGCATTCATTTGACATTTTATGTCTTACTGAGACATGGTTAAAACCCTCCACTCAGGACCAGGAAATTAACCCCCCTGGCTACAACATACTCAGAAATGACCGCAAAACTAGGAAAGGTGGTGGTATAGCCATCTTCTACAAAAATAATCTCCAACTTTCCCACCATAATGAACTTTCACTATCAGATCCTAAAGCTGAATCCTTATCTACCAAACTCCAGATCAACAATAACAAAGCTATTTATCTAATTTGTATGTATCTTCCCCCTGGTAATAATACTCAGACCCTAGAAAACTTACTCAGTTCAACATCCAACCAACAACCCCAGGAAACCATAATACTAGGTGACTTTAACATTGACTGGATAACCTGCTCAAACCAAAACCCAACTAACCATATTAATCTCTATGGTTTCTCGCAATTAATAACAACTCCTACTAGAACCCATAAACAAAATAGAAAAGAAACAACTCTTGATTGGATCCTCACTAATAACCACCCCAGCATTTATACCCCGGGAACCCTTCCTGATTGTATCAGTGATCATATGCTTACATATGTCATAAGACAAAAAGTAAATATTCCACATACTCATAAACTAAAAACATCCCGCTCAAAAAGTTCTTTAACCCTGATAACTTCCTTACAGAATTGCAAGCATGTAACTGGTCACCACTAACTTACCTTGAACTTAATAAAGCAGTAACCTACTTTAATGCAAACTTTCTTCAAATCCTTGACCATCATGCCCCTTTTCACACTACTAGAATGAGAACCAAACCTGCTCCATGGCTGTCTAAGCAAACTAAAGAAAAAATGGTCCTTAGAAATAAAATCTGGGCCAAATGGAGAGCCAGTAGATGCCCATCTGACCATCTCCTTTTTAAACAATTAAGGAATGCCACCAAAAGAGATACTGTTAAAGATAAAAAGGATTATTATCTTCACCTTCAACAAGGTAGTCAAAATACCCCTCAAAAATTCTGGGCAAGCATTAATAAACTTCTTAAACCAGGACATTCACCTACTCCTACTCCTACGGGCTTTCACCCCAACAATGCTACACAGATCCCTGATGCCTTTAATAACTATTTTACAGAAGCCATTCAATCCCTAGCTAACTCATTACCTATACCATCTGTAACCTTACCAAAAATCTCTACCCTCATCTAGGGACTTCCAAATTCAACCCGTTGCCACATCCCTTATTTATAAGCTTCTTAAGAAACTCAAACCATGCACCCCATCTGCTGACCAACTCCCATCTGAATACCTACAAATAGCTGCTAAAGCTATCAAATATCCTGTATCTATACTGATTAATAGGACTATCACTGAAGGAACAATCCCCACCTTATGGAAAATATCTCATATAATTCCCTACATAAAGGAGGCTCATCAAATGAACTCTCAAATTTTCGCCCTATTGCCTTACTTTCCCCATTAGCCAAGATAATGGAAAGATGTGTTCACAAACAAATACTTAGCTACCTTCTACAAAACAAACTTCTAGCTAACTGTCAACATGGTTTTAGACCTTTCCACAGTACTACAACTGCCCTCCTTTCCTTCGCTGACTCCATAAACAAAAATAGGAACAATAATTGTTTCTCCTCAGCACTTTTCATAGATCTTTCTAAAGCCTTTGATATGGTTAACCACAATATACTTTTGAACAAACTAAACCTTTTTTCTCTCAGCCCACACTCTTTACAGTGGTTTAAGAGCTATCTCCACAACAGGCAACAAGCAGTCCTTTGGGAGAACAACCTATCTTCCCTACTCTCAGTAAATATTGGTGTTCCACAAGGATCTATCCTAGGTCCCCTTCTTTTTTCCTTATTTATCAATGACCTATATCTGAATATACCACAAGCCACATGGTTTGGGGACATATTTAAAGCTGTCTCGCTATGTTAAACCCATTTAACATAGCGAAACACTAAAAAAAAAAGTAACGGAGATCTTGCTTTCTCCATTGCTTTTTCCCACAGCTCTGATGTACTGCGTAGGCACGCAGTACATCAGAACTGCCGCGGATGCCAGACATCTGTGGAAGGGCAGCAAACAGGCATTATACTATGCCATTATTTAAGAAAAGTAATAGTTTCTTTTCTTAAATAATGTCATGGTATAATATCAATAACCCACTTCTGGGTGTGGGTAATGCTGTATTTACCCACGGTTGGCTTTGTTTGGTCGCCCTCGGGACCAAACCACGCCAACCGTGGGTAAATCCAGCATTACCCACACCCAGGCGTGGGTTATTGCTATATTCTATTACCCGAAGTGTAGCTCAAAATGAAATGCTGCATGCTTTTCATTGTAGTGTTACAAGTAAATAGTGTATATTGCTTCTCATAGATAAGCCTAAATATACATGGTAACTGCTGCACCTGCTTGGCAGAAAAATGTCTTATGAGAAACTGTTTAAACTGATTTCTTACTAACTGATACAAGTGAAGGACAACATGGAGAGGTCAGGATGACCTGCTTTTTCACTCACCCTGATGGAATTTTTTTTGAGTACGAAGTTTCAACAGGTACAGGTGGAGGATGGGCAACCTTCAGTATGTGACTGAAAGTTTCTATATTATACAATACCAAGACATTGATATGCTCACGTGCACTTACATCCCATGCTCTTGGTACAAGTGAATCTAGAATTCTGATTTAAAGTGGATTTTATCATGTGCATGTCATACAAATGATCAAACACATTTAGAGTATAAAAAGAGCTGTATTTTGTAGTTCTGTGGAATCATACTGCAATATTTTCTGATTTCCCCCTCAAGAGATAATAATAAATACAAATTTTACGCCAGATATTTTGTCTGTTGGCTTTGCAATTATTTTTCACCTAAACAGTGAATTGTTTTCTTCCAACAAATCAAAAGTAATGGTGTTCATAAACTCAGGTAAATTATCAGTAGACATTACAGATTTCACTTTATCTAATTAAGATTTATGGAACTGTTTAAATTATTAATTTCAGAGTCAAATTTTACTATCACCCTCTTATAATCCAAACCAAGCTTTTTCATTAATAGATTGCCATTTGTTTAAAAGCACCATTCCATAATCCGTTTCCATAGGTCTCTTGTTGATTCATATTCTCATAGAATCTTATTAGCCTTTATTTTCTCTTTAGAGAAAACAAATATTTCCACTGCAGACATTTTAATTTCAGCATATCCTTCACTGGCTTAATTATGAAAATATATCTAAGTTATCAACAGCTGTTTCATGTTTATTAGCCCCAAAACTGGTACCGGATGGTTTAAGCAGGTCAAATAAAAATGGATTCACACCCTAAATGACAGCTGTAGAATTTTATAATAAATTTAAGTCTGAAATGGTTCTCTGTGGCTGAGTTTCATTTATATTATTATTTGTGGGTCTACATTATAATAGTCTTTCTGACCTTTCATGCTCTTCAATTTCTACTGAATGAAATGCTTTAAACGAAGAGGTAGGAATGGGACAAAGCTGTAACTAGGGTGGGGAAAAAGGAGAAACTGCCCCAGAAGCAAGCTGCTAGGGTGCACATTAAAGCTGTAGAAAAGGTACACACTAGTCCCTGAAAGTGAGCGAGATTGATTATTATTATTTAAGCAACTGATTTAGATGAATGTGCTTACATTGACAATTCTTGTTTTTGTCCCATACAATAAAATATTTACTCAGGTCCTGGAAACCAGTTTCATTGTCTGTGTAGTTTAGCAATGGGCATCATCTGTCAGTTCATTTTTGCTTTAAATAGTGCAGTTGAAATTTTGTGGAAATAGGGTGACATATCTGATCAAAACCTTTGGGGGGATCATAATGTATATGTATGTATATATGTGTATGTATGAAACCAGACAAAGCGGATGGACTGGTCATTATGGGGAAAACAGAGTACTCCAACCATATAAATGCCCTACTTATACAAGATAGTTATGAGGAGGTTTCATTAAATGAGATCAAAATTTCCTACAGGAAAATTGATTGGCCATTGAATGATATTTTATTACAAGGGCAAATAAACGAAGATGAATTTCTGTTTATGACCAATGATAGATATATTTTACCTGGTATTTTTGGAATCCTCAGCATCCAAAATCATCATCATCATCATCATCATCATCATCATCCCCCTTTTCCCATTTTCATGGGGTCGGGGTATCATATTAACTGTCGCCAACTCTCTCGATTCAGTGCCACTCTCCTGCCTTCTTCAACACTCATGCCTGACTGTCGCAGATCTTCTTTCACACAATCCATCCACCTCTTTGCTGGACATCCTCGCTTCCTCTTACCTTCTTCCTGTCTGTCCCAAATCTCCCTCACCAGATTGTCTTCTGCTTTTCTACACATGTGCCCAAACCATCGTAATCTGTTCTCTTTGATCTTTTCTGCAATTGGAGCTACTTTGGCTTCTGCTCTTATGTTCTCATTTCTTCACCTGTCCCACAGTGTGCATCCTACCACCTTTCTCAGGCACTTCATTTCCATTACCTCTAGCTTCTTCAACTGTTCTGCCTTTACTGCCCAGGTTTCTGTACCATACAGTAGTACTGGTCGCACCACTGTCTTGTACACCTTACTTTTCAGCTTCTTTGGCATTCTTCTGTCATAGACTATACCTGATACTCTATGCCAGTTGGCTGCAGCCCCTCTGATTCTAGCTTTGACCTCTTCATTCAGACTACCCTTCTCCTCAACCACCCCTCCCAGATACTTGAAGCTGTTCACCTGTTCCACTATCTTCCCATCTATCTCTATTCTCAGCTTCTTCTGATTTCCCCAATCTGCTGCCATTACCACTGTCTTATCTGTGCTTAGTTTCATCCCATGTGCCTTCAGATTTGCATTCCATTCTCCTATCCTTTGCTGAAGTTCTAGATCAGAGTCTGCCTGTACTGCCACATTGTCTGCATACAGCAGCTTTGTTGCTCTGACCCCTCCAACCTGTTTGCTGATGTAGTCGATTATCAGTATGAACAGCAGTGGGCTCAGAGCTGATCCCTGGTGTACACCCACTCCCACTGGGAACCCCTCAGTGAGGCCAAACACTGTTCGTACTTGAGTCACTGGGTCCTTGTACATAGCCTGTACTAATTCTACCAATGTTTCTGGGACTTCAAACCACCGCAGTACTGCCCAGAACAGCTTTCTTGGGACTTTGTCATATGGTTTCCCCAAGTCTAGGAAAGCCCAGTTTGACTCTCTCCTCTTCTCTACTTTCTTCTCAAGTATCTGTCTCAATGCAAACATCAGGTCAATTGTGCTGCATCCTGATCTGAATCCGAACTGTTCATCTCCCATTCTACTATTCTGCGTATCCATTTATCAATCACCCTCTCCAGAACTTTCATGCAATGTGGTAGGAGTTTGATGCCTCTGTACTGTCCACAGTTGTGGATATCCCCTTTGTTCTTGTACACTGGCACGAGTATGCTTATTCTCCAGTCATCTGGGATACGCCTTTCTCTCCACACTGCAATTAGTACCCTAAGGAGCTATTTCTCCCCTAGCTCACCCAGCATCTTTATCATATCTGCTGTGATCTCATCTGAGCCTGCTGCTATCCCTGACTTCATTTTCCTTAGTGCTGCTCTTACTTCTTCTAAGCTGGGCTCCTCTTTTACTCTCATTGTAGGCTGTTTCTGGGGCAGTACAGCTTCTGTGGGGTTTTCTTCATTCAGAAGCTGCTGGAAATACTCCTTCCATCTGCCTTTGATGTTCTGTGGGCTGGTAAGCAGGTTGTTGCTGGAATCCCTTATGAAGGGTGTCTGACTATCTTCTTTATCTTTCTGTCTTTGCCTTGCAACCTGGTATAGTTTCTTTGTGCCCCTTACTGAGTCACTTTCCAGAAGCTGGTAGAGTGCCTCTGATGCCCTATTCTTTGCTATTGCAACTTCTTTCTTAGTTTCTTTGTTAGCCAACCAGTAGTCCTAGCTTGGTCAGTCTTTTCAATCTCCCACTTCTTCCTGCACTCCTTTCTTTTGATTACTTCCTTCACTTCTGCATTCCACCACCAGCTTTCCTTATGTACCTTATTTCCATACCTGGCTCGGCCACATATCTTTTCTGTAGTTCTAACACATGCTGTTTTTAGGCGCTGCCACTCTTCTTCAACTCCACCTATTTCCTCCTCTTCTTGGGGTGCTAGAGCCCTAAGTAATTCCTTGAACAGCTGTACTTTCTCTCCAGTCAACTTCCAGGTCTTTAGCCTGGTCTCTGTTGACCTTAGAGCCTTCTCTGACCACTGCTTGCAGCTGATTGTGGCAACTACTGGTTTATGCTGTGAACTGACTGTTTCACTGGGGTTGACTTTGCAATCATGGATTCTACCCTGGTGCATTTTCCTTACTAGGAGGAAGTCTACCTGAGTTGCATGTTGACTACTCTTGTATGTGATCTTCTGACTGTCTCTCTTTCTGAGCCATGTGTTGGCTACTATCAAGCCATTTGCCAGACAGAAGTCTAGAATGGCTTCTCCTTCTTTATTCCTATTGCTCCACCCATGTGGACCCAGGCAGTCCTCATATTCTGTTCTGTCTGTCCCGATATGTGCATTTAAGTCACCCATTATCAACACCAATTCATGTTGTCCTGCTTTATCTAGTAGGTCCTGCAACTGCTGTCTGAATGCACTCTTTTCCTCACTATAACAACCCTGCTGTGTGGCATAGGCTGAGATTATGAATACTGTCCTATCATTACACTGGAGTCTGATTGCCATGAGTCTGTCATTAATTCTGATGATATCCCTCACTGACTTCTGAAGCCTCTGTCTCACCACAATTCCTACACCATTTCTAGCCTGTCCACCACCTGAGTATTAGAGTCTGGATCCCAAGCCAAGTGGCTTTGTTGCACTGCCCTTTCATCTCGTCTCTTGGATACATAGGATTTCCAGCCTCCTCCGTATCATCATGTCATCCACTTCTAAGCTGCGTCCTATCAGTGAACCTACATTAAGCGTAGCAATTCTCAGTTCATGTTTGGCAGGTTGGTTGGTTTTATGTCCAGCTTTCACTCAACAGAACTATCCCAGGTAACCCAGGCTGGGCAACTAGACACCGGCCAGCCAGTAGCCTATTGACCCAGGGCTGCTGGGCTTTTATGATGGGTGCACATTTGCCAATAGGGGCACATATACCCTTCCCACCATTAGCATGGGTCCCTGGTGTGGGTTAGAGGGTAGGCAGGGTCCTCAACCCACTTATCACCGGTAACTACCCATGCCCATTTTTTTTGGCAACAGTCAACATGACCGAATCACCTAGAGCCATGTTTTTTTTTTTACACCGTTGAGTGGCTAGCCCTGCCACGGCGCGCAGTTTGTGATCCGTGTTCTCCAATCTTGAGGATACTGGGCACCACAATAGATGCCCAAAGCGGTTGGTCTTTTTTACAACTCTTCCCCCCATTGGGCACCATGTAGAGTCTATGCTGCTGCCCACAGCTCCATTCATTGGTGAGTTTGAGATGGAAACACTCAGCATGTTTTTCGGACATGGGAGAAACCCCACGGAGACACAGAGAGAACATGCAAACTCCAAACAGGCATTAGTCGGAGGTCAGGATCGAACCTTGTACCTTGTGCATTGGAGGCGAAGACCTTAACCACTAAGCCACCTGGTCTATTTTTAATTATCCATTGCACCCCATTGTGGATGCTGCTAGGTCATTTCATAGCTAAGTTCTTGGATGCTACCTTTAAAAATGGTTTGGATCTTTATCCTGGATTTGTAAGGATTCCTGGGAATATCTCCTCAAGATGGGTGAGGTCCCTTTTATAAAAGATGACATTTTTTTAACCATAGATGTAAAAGACCTATATTCTGCCATCTCCCATGGTATAGGGTTACAATGGTTTATGGAATGTGCAAGTAAGGAATTTGAATTGCCTCATTCCAGAATGAATACACAGCATTAATGGAATTGATACCAAAAACTAAGCACAAAAAACAGGAAATGAAACACAAATAGGATCCGAATAGGTGCAGGTGAACACGCCAAAAAAATCCAAAAAATGCTGAAACACAGGACAAATTTATTGAAGTGAAGCGCTTTTCGTCTGTGTAATACACAGACTTCCTCAGACAAAGTGCATTAATCAATCACAACTTTTATACTATCCTTAATTCCCTAATTACCTGTGAACAGAAGCAATTAAGGTCAGGAAATGTAAAAACAAAATTACCAACACACAAAACTACTCTATACTTCAGCAGCAGAACATAGTTAAAAATGTATTAAAAGTAACTATAATTTAGTTACACTTTAAATGAATGAATTAATAAGGAATAATATAAATATAATAAAGTTAAATGAATTAAAATGAACTACATAATAAGCTGCAAGAACAATTGCAAACAAATACTAAAATGATTTAACCCCACATACTGTGACATTTCTTAGATGGTCTTAATATTGTATATCTATTAAGACATATTTGAATGGATAAACAGGGAACACTTCAAATGTGCATCTATTTATATAGGAATTTAAAATGTACGTAAGTACATATATGTAAATGAAGGTATATTCAAAAATAGATGTCCATGTATAGATCATACATCCAAAGCAAATACAACTACTATTTACTTCACATTCAAACTAACTCAAAGATTAGTGTCTATATGGAAGTATGTAGTCTATCTTTGTAAATTCCTCAATTTAAGTAAGGAACTAATGGAACAACCCTCGTTTAAGCCAGGGAAAGCGTATGCGTTAAGCCTAATCTGCCATCTCAGTTCTGATGCTTCCAAAAGTAGCTGGGATGGGGCACCTCTTTTGTTTTCAAGCAACTGGTCAATAACCATAAATTTAAAGAAATGGTCTTTACATATAGAAATGTGTTTGGCCAACACATTCTCTTGCTTCTCCTTACTTATGGCATATTGATGCTCGTAGATCCTTTCTCGTAACCTATGCTCAGTTTTACCCACATAGAACCCTTCACATTTTTGACACTGTGCAATGTAGACTACCATACGGGTGTTGCATGTAGATCTACTCATAAGTTGAAGCATTGGTTATTAGCCTTGAACCTATTCGATTCTAGAACGTGCCTACACTGGTTGCAATTTTGGCATTTGTACATGCCAGGTGTACGAATAGAGGTGTTGACGTCATGTTCCAGTAAAGTCTTCAAATTTTTACCCCTCCGAAAAGTGATCTCTGGTTTACTCCCTACTTTACTAAGTACTGTAAAGTTGTTCTTAAAAATGTCCCAGTTCTTTTTAATAATTTCAAATGTAACATGACTATCAATACTATAAGTTAAAATTAATCTGGTATTACTATTAAGTAAATTACCAGTAGGTACTTGACTGGGTGTGCCCAAGGTAGAGGTGGTGATAGTATGGGTACTTCCTTCAAGTGTATCTACCCTAAGCAAAGGTAGGTACGTACCATTTAGTCTTTTATTGGTCACTTCTCTCACTAGGTTATCGAGTAGGGGTGATGGATACCCTCTATGTAGGAACATATCAACCAGTGCCTTACACTCATTTTGAAAATCGACGTCCAGACTCACAATGCGTGCAGCCCTAACTAACTGCCCCTTGACGACTGATCTCTTCTGGTAGCTAGGATGACAACTGCTGTAGTGTAATAAGGAATTCGAATACGTTGGTTTCCTAAAAATCTTGGCTACATATTTTCCCAATTCAAGGTTTTTCGCCAACCAAATATCTAAGTAAGCTATAGCACTCTTACTGAATTCAAAAGTAAAAGACAAAAAATCAGTGGAGGAGTTGAAAAATTCCAAAAGAGAATTGCATTCAGGTTCTTTACCCTTAAATAAGATAAAAATGTCGTCCAGGTAATGTGTGTAATACTTAATGTTAGACATAACTTCACTGTTGTTAAACACATATTCTCATTCCCAGTACGACATAACCATATTGGCCAGGCTGGCCCCACAAGGGGAGCCCATGGCCACCCCTGTTGTTTGTAAATAGAAGTTCTCTCCTAGCAAAAAATAGTTGTTGTATAAAATAATTTCAAGGAGTTCAAGCACTAAGGATATTTCTGCAGCAGGTGCTGATTTCTTCTTAAGGGTGATACCTACCCAATCACTGGCCAATTCTAGGGGTATACAGGTATAAAGGTCTTTGACGTCGATGGTAAGAAAGTTGAAGTTAGGGTCAAAGGTGATTTCACCTATCTTGGCCAGGAAGGACCACGAGTCTTTACAAATTTGTTCTTCTTGTGTCAAGTATTTTTGTAATATAGAGTCTACTAATTTGGCACAAGCATATTGGGATCGCGTCCATCTACTAGTGGACGCATAGGTGGATTGAAGATCCTTGTGTATCTTGGGGATCCCAAAGACAAGGGAACTTAGGATGTAGCGTGGATAGGTAGTTGAACTGTTCTTGTTGAATACGACCCTCAAGGAGCATTTCATTAAGACTATTTTTAATGTTTGAATAGGCTTTGTTGATTTCAGATCTCGAGCTCAAAGCATAAGAATCATTGTCTAACAAATTAAGCATACGGTCAAAATAATCAACCTTATCAAACACAACAGCCCCCCCTCCCTTATCAGGTTTACAGATGCGTAAACTGTGCGTTTTAACAAACTCAAGTAATTCCTGTTCTTTTTTGGAAACATTAGTCTTCTCAAGTTGAGACAAGGATTTATAATTCTGTCTAAGATCCAGTTCACACATATTTTCAAAACACTGAATAATAGGGAGTAGAGGTGGGTTGAAAGTACTAGGTACCCAATAAGGGTTACTAGTAACAGTGTTAGCATTAGTCCCAAACATTAGGTTAAAGTTAAGTTTACGGCTGTACATTTTAATAGCAATAATGTTGTCAACCAAGTCTGATTTGTGCTGCGGTACATAGGTGTGGCCTTTTGCTAAAAGGTCTGCTAGTTCTTTAGGAATAGGTACAGAGGAGAAGTTGTAGATATTGAAGTCACCTAAATCATTGGTAGTCATTACGGGTTTCCTCATATGTAAAAAGTCTTCCTCCTGTGCCTCGTCCGTACTGTTGGTGTTATACAGTACTATGTTAGAATCATGATCAACACAAATAGAATCATGGTATTCCATGTCAGCGTTACCAATAACGGTAATCCCTTCTCTGGTGTTAGGAGGGGGAATGCTGACAGGAGTAACTATTAAAGTCTCTGTTGTCTGGGTTTCTGATAGTTCCTTTTGTTCTGTTGGTAATAGTTGTTGCGTGGCTTGGGCACTGCTCCCTGCCTGTTGGCATCGTGAAAAACCGGTGGCTGGATGGTGTGGGTGGATGTCCCCCCACCATTGAATTGTGCCTTCCGATTCTGTAACCTCTCACCTCCTCACTGTCGGTTCAGGTTGAGGGTTGGTTTCAAACATATCCAAGTCTCTAATGCTGGTACTGGAAGGATTATAGTTGACAGTATTAGGATTAGGGCAGTTAACTGAGCGCTGGTTGTATACTGCTTCAGTGCACAATGTGTTGGAAGAGTGTTGCCAAGATTGAGAAGGGGCAGGAGCAGGGTAGGCAACTCCCTGCTCATACGCTCTGCAGTCTCGATCTAGTTTTTTAATTTTATTCAATTTCAGTTTATTTAAATACTGATCAATGTTACTAAAACAACGGCTGTATTCAAATTTAAATCTGTTAAATTGTTCATCCATTTTAATAGTGGAGTCAAGTTCAGTGATATTAATCACCAGTTGGTCAATCCAAGTGGTGTAGTGTAATCATCAAGTGCAGAAGATCGAACCCTTGCTTATCAAATAATTGAATTAAGTCTTTGTGGAAATCTGAGTTCACTACTAGCCCAGTTGGGTACTGGTAGTGCCTTAGACCTTTAGGTATGATTTTACGTTCAAGGCATTCCTTAAAGTAGGATATCTCTAACTGTAGTTTCTTAATTTTAATTAATAATTTGTCAAACAGTTGAAGCTTAGATGAAATATTACTTAAACTGTTATTTACCTCTTCCCCTTCGACCGGGTTCTGCATCGGTTCACCGTGGCCGGAGTTGACATCCCTCCTTAATGAGAACGTTTCAGAAATCCAATTACTTAAGACTGGTAGGCCGTAGGAACTGTTGATAATATGTTGCTCGTCAGGCCCTCTTAGAGGCTGCAACCTGGTAGGGCTCCGATCTAAATTCCTGCCTTGTGACACGTTCACAGTATTAACAGTTGGACCCACATTGCTGTTAGAGGTAATGGCAACCCGGTTATTGAAAGTGAGCACACCGCCCGGCAAAGGCTCAGAACGTAAATTTACGTTACTACCCAAGGTCGCTGATAAACTGGTTACGTTGTTCACATTATCGTCCGTTTGCACTATTCTGGCTCCACTCTTTAATGTAGAAGTCCCTGTTGTAGTAAGCACTGGTGCGGGCGCACTCGTGGTAAGAGGTAGTGTTGTTATTGAAGTAGGCGCTGTTGTCCCGTTCGCTGCTAGTACATTTGCTCCAACTATGAATGAGGAGGCAACATTGGCATCAGCCTTAGCTGAAGAAACAGTTGTGGGGTTAACATTACTGACCATTACCTTATTCGTCAGCGGTAGTATTAAGTTACGCATATCCTGCTGCTGGGAGTCCAATTTCTCCAATCTCGCACATAGCGAGTCCATCCTTTTGAAAAGGGAATCAAACAAGTTGTCCTGGTCAGCCATAATGTTCGTCGCTGGTGCTGTAAAAACAGCACTATTACAGCTCTTAAGAAGGACAGGAGTGGTATTCGGCGAAAAACCACCGCTACTATCGGATCCAGACGCCATAAAACTTCAACCAAAAACTAAGCACAAAAACCAGGAAATGAAACACAAATAGGATCCGAATAGGTGCAGGTGAACACGCCAAAAAAATCCAACAGCACCAGCGACGAACATTATGGCTGACCAGGACAACTTGTTTGATTCCCTTTTCAAAAGGATGGACTCGCTATGTGCGAGATTGGAGAAATTGGACTCCCAGCAGCAGGATATGCGTAACTTAATACTACCGCTGACGAATAAGGTAACGGTCAGTAATGTTAACCCCACAACTGTTTCTTCAGCTAAGGCTGACGCCAATGTTGCCTCCTCATTCATAGTTGGAGCAAATGTACTAGCAGCGAACGGGACAACAGCGCCTACTTCAATAACAACACTACCTCTTACCACAAGTGCGCCCGCACCAGTGCTTACTACAACAGGGACTTCTACATTAAAGAGTGGAGCCAGAATAGTGCAAATGGACGATAATGTAAACAACGTAACCAGTTTATCAGCGACCTTGGGTAGTAACGTAAATTTACGTTCTGAGCCTTTGCCGGGCAGAGTGCTCACTTTCAATAACCGGGTTGCCATTACCTCTAACAGCAATGTGGGTCCAACTGTTAATACTGTGAACGTGTCACAAGGCAGGAATTTAGATCGGAGCCCTACCAGGTTGCAGCCTCTAAGAGGGCCTGACGAGCAACATATTATCAACAGTTCCTATGGCCTACCAGTCTTAAGTAATTGGATTTCTGAAACATTCTCATTAAGGAGGGATGTCAACTCCAGCCACGGTGAACCGATGCAGAACCCGGTCGAAGGGGAAGAGGTAAATAACAGTTTAAGTAATATTTCATCTAAGCTTCAACTGTTTGACAAATTATTAATTAAAATTAAGAAACTACAGTTAGAGATATCCTACTTTAAGGAATGCCTTGAACGTAAAATCATACCTAAAGGTCTAAGGCACTACCAGTACCCAACTGGGCTAGTAGTGAACTCAGATTTCCACAAAGACTTAATTCAATTATTTGATAAGCAAGGGTTCGATCTTCTGCACTTGATGATTAAGCACTACACCACTTGGATTGACCAACTGGTGATTAATATCACTGAACTTGACTCCACTATTAAAATGAATGAACAATTTAACAGATTTAAATTTGAATACAGCCGTTGTTTTAGTAACATTGATCAGTATTTAAATAAACTGAAATTGAATAAAATTAAAAAACTAGATCGAGACTGCAGAGCGTATGAGCAGGGAGTTGCCTACCCTGCTCCTGCCCCTTCTCAATCTTGGCAACACTCTTCCAACACATTGTGCACTGAAGCAGTATACAACCAGCGCTCAGTTAACTGCCCTAATCCTAATACTGTCAACTATAATCCTTCCAGTACCAGCATTAGAGACTTGGATATGTTTGAAACCAACCCTCAACCTGAACCGACAGTGAGGAGGAGTGAGAGGTTACAGAATCGGAAGGCACAATTCAATGGTGGGGGGACATCCACCCACACCATCCAGCCACCGGTTTTTCACGATGCCAACAGGCAGGGAGCAGTGCCCAAGCCACGCAACAACTATTACCAACAGAACAAAAGGAACTATCAGAAACCCAGACAACAGAGACTTTAATAGTTACTCCTGTCAGCATTCCCCCTCCTAACACCAGAGAAGGGATTACCGTTATTGGTAACGCTGACATGGAATACCATGATTCTATTTGTGTTGATCATGATTCTAACATAGTACTGTATAACACCAACAGTACGGACGAGGCACAGGAGGAAGACTTTTTACATATGAGGAAACCCGTAATGACTACCAATGATTTAGGTGACTTCAATATCTACAACTTCTCCTCTGTACCTATTCCTAAAGAACTAGCAGACCTTTTAGCAAAGGCCACACCTATGTACCGCAGCACAAATCAGACTTGGTTGACAACATTATTGCTATTAAAATGTACAGCCGTAAACTTAACTTTAACCTAATGTTTGGGACTAATGCTAACACTGTTACTAGTAACCCTTATTGGGTACCTAGTACTTTCAACCCACCTCTACTCCCTATTATTCAGTGTTTTGAAAATATGTGTGAACTGGATCTTAGACAGAATTATAAATCCTTGTCTCAACTTGAGAAGACTAATGTTTCCAAAAAAGAACAGGAATTACTTGAGTTTGTTAAAACGCACAGTTTACGCATCTGTAAACCTGATAAGGGAGGGGGGGCTGTTGTGTTTGATAAGGTTGATTATTTTGACCGTATGCTTAATTTGTTAGACAATGATTCTTATGCTTTGAGCTCGAGATCTGAAATCAACAAAGCCTATTCAAACATTAAAAATAGTCTTAATGAAATGCTCCTTGAGGGTCGTATTCAACAAGAACAGTTCAACTACCTATCCACGTTACATCCTAAGTTCCCTTGTCTTTTTGGGATCCCCAAGATACACAAGGATCTTCACAATCCACCTATGCGTCCACTAGTAGATGGACGCGGATCCCCCACGTATGCTTGTGCCAAATTAGTAGACTCTATATTACAAAAATACTTGACACAAGAAGAACAAATTTGTAAAGACTCGTGGTCCTTCCTGGCCAAGATAGGTGAAATCACCTTTGACCCTAACTTCAACTTTCTTACCATCGACGTCAAAGACCTTTATACCTGTATACCCCTAGAATTGGCCAGTGATTGGGTAGGTATCACCCTTAAGAAGAAATCAGCACCTGCTGCAGAAATATCCTTAGTGCTTGAACTCCTTGAAATTATTTTATATAACAACTATTTTTTGCTAGGAGAGAACTTCTATTTACAAACAACAGGGGTGGCCATGGGCTCCCCTTGTGGGGCCAGCCTGGCCAATATGGTTATGTCGTACTGGGAATGAGAATATGTGTTTAACAACAGTGAAGTTATGTCTAACATTAAGTATTACACACATTACCTGGACGACATTTTTATCTTATTTAAGGGTAAAGAACCTGAATGCAATTCTCTTTTGGAATTTTTCAACTCCTCCACTGATTTTTTGTCTTTTACTTTTGAATTCAGTAAGAGTGCTATAGCTTACTTAGATATTTGGTTGGCGAAAAACCTTGAATTGGGAAAATATGTAGCCAAGATTTTTAGGAAACCAACGTATTCGAATTCCTTATTACACTACAGCAGTTGTCATCCTAGCTACCAGAAGAGATCAGTCGTCAAGGGGCAGTTAGTTAGGGCTGCACGCATTGTGAGTCTGGACGTCGATTTTCAAAATGAGTGTAAGGCACTGGTTGATATGTTCCTACATAGAGGGTATCCATCACCCCTACTCGATAACCTAGTGAGAGAAGTGACCAATAAAAGACTAAATGGTACGTACCTACCTTTGCTTAGGGTAGATACACTTGAAGGAAGTACCCATACTATCACCACCTCTACCTTGGGCACACCCAGTCAAGTACCTACTGGTAATTTACTTAATAGTAATACCAGATTAATTTTAACTTATAGTATTGATAGTCATGTTACATTTGAAATTATTAAAAAGAACTGGGACATTTTTAAGAACAACTTTACAGTACTTAGTAAAGTAGGGAGTAAACCAGAGATCACTTTTCGGAGGGGTAAAAATTTGAAGACTTTACTGGAACATGACGTCAACACCTCTATTCGTACACCTGGCATGTACAAATGCCAAAATTGCAACCAGTGTAGGCACGTTCTAGAATCGAATAGGTTCAAGGCTAATAACCAATGCTTCAACTTGCGTAGTAGATCTACATGCAACACCCGTATGGTAGTCTACATTGCACAGTGTCAAAAATGTGAAGGGTTCTATGTGGGTAAAACTGAGCGTAGGTTACGAGAAAGGATCTACGAGCATCAATATGCCATAAGTAAGGAGAAGCAAGAGAATGCGTTGGCCAAACACATTTCTATATGTAAAGACCATTTCTTTAAATTTATGGTTATTGACCAGTTGCTTGAAAACAAAAGAGGTGCCCCATCCCAGCTACTTTTGGAAGCATCAGAACTGAGATGGCAGATTAGGCTTAACGCATACGCTTTCCCTGGCTTAAACGAGGGTTGTTCCATTAGTTCCTTACTTAAATTGAGGAATTTACAAAGATAGACTACATACTTCCATATAGACACTAATCTTTGAGTTAGTTTGAATGTGAAGTAAATAGTAGTTGTATTTGCTTTGGATGTATGATCTATACATGGACATCTATTTTTGAATATACCTTCATTTACATATATGTACTTACGTACATTTTAAATTCCTATATAAATAGATGCACATTTGAAGTGTTCCCTGTTTATCCATTCAAATATGTCTTAATAGATATACAATATTAAGACCATCTAAGAAATGTCACAGTATGTGGGGTTAAATCATTTTAGTATTTGTTTGCAATTGTTCTTGCAGCTTATTATGTAGTTCATTTTAATTCATTTAACTTTATTATATTTATATTATTCCTTATTAATTCATTCATTTAAAGTGTAACTAAATTATAGTTACTTTTAATACATTTTTAACTATGTTCTGCTGCTGAATTATAGAGTATTTTTGTGTGTTGGTAATTTTGTTTTTACATTTCCTGACCTTAATTGCTTCTGTTCACAGGTAATTAGGGAATTAAGGATAGTATAAAAGTTGTGATTGATTAATGCACTTTGTCTGAGGAAGTCTGTGTATTACACAGACGAAAAGCGCTTCACTTCAATAAATTTGTCCTGTGTTTCAGCATTTTTTGGATTTTTTTGGCGTGTTCACCTGCACCTATTCGGATCCTATTTGTGTTTCATTAATGGAATTGATGTTAGAAAAAAATTTCATTTTTTTTTTTTTTTTGAAGGACAACTCTTTAGACAAAGGACTGGTGTAACAATGGGGGCAGCTTGTGCCTCCATTTTTGCTAATTTTGTTATAGCTCATTGGGAATCTCAGTATTTGTTTAATAGCAAATTCAGCAATTCATGGAATATATTCCCCAGTTTTTTGGATGAAATCTTCATTTTTTGGACTGATACCCAGAGTAGATTAGGAGAGTTCATCTCTTATATTAAAAATGTTGATGTTTTTAAAATTCACCTATAATATGCATGAAGATATCATTATTTAGATATTGAGATTAAAAAAGATAATAAAGGCAATTGTTTCACTACAAATATTTACAGGAAATAAAAAATGTCCAACTCTTTTTTTACATTATAATAGCTGGCACTCTAACCCCCCCCCAAAAAAAAAAAAAATGTGTTAAGGGTCACTTATTTCACCTGGCATGGATAGTGTCTAATTTTGAAGTGTTCATACATAAATGTGAGTTTCTTGCTAATATGTTTTTTTAAAAGATGCTATCCACCCAATTTGGTTAAGTCGTAATGGAGGAAGTGGTAGTCAAGAGGAAGAAAAGTTTTTATATTCCCTTGATTTCGGTGGTTAAAAAAGAAGGTGTGGATACCACCAGTAATACAAACTATCGGAGATCATTGGTTAGTACCTATACATTCAATAGTAATTCCATCACTGATATTTTGAATAAAAATTGGGCTTTGTTTAATGACGACATAGAAGTAAAAAAACACTGATTACTTACAGAAAAGCTATATGTTTCAAGAACTATTTGGGGAGAGGAAAAGCACTCCCCCTAGTAGCTGATCATAACCACCAGGGGACTGTGTTTAAGTGTGGTCATCGCTCCCAGTGTCCCTACATATTAAGAACAAATAGCATCAACATAAAAGGGGAAATGATTTATCCAAGGGGCCATTATCCCTGTGCTTCAAATCAGGTGGTATATTTAGCTTTATGCAAATCTTGTCAAGGTTTTTATATTGAACAGTGCTGGAACAACTTCCAATAAAGAAGACTTTTAATGAAACAAGCTTTGAGTGATCCTTGATCCTTTTATTTAGCACTGAGATTTTTAATCCTACTGGATTTTTCCAAGCTTTGATTTTATTGTTTTCCCTGCAGGTTTAAGGTGAGCAACCATAAGGGGCAGCCTCCTAAGAGTTACATACCCCAGGCCACCTGGAAGGCTCCACCAAACATAAGAGGGAGATCCAACATCCGGACCATTTAAGACACAGCGGAACCAAAGAACAGATAAATCTGTCTCTTTGTCCAGCTCTTTCGGCTCTTTCACTCTATATTTTTGTGTCTGACAAACTAATTTTTACGCACATTTTGATCAAATTAAGCTTTTACTGTGCTCTAAAAATTTACTGATTAACTGGCAAACCCAATTTTAAGCACATCTGTTTAATCACATTTTAAGATTTGGTTATTTCAACAGGGCAAAACAGTTAAATCTCCCATCACACTGGAGGGACACAGCAATTTTGTGAATGTTTTACTTTGTTCTTTCCCTCTCTTGTAAAGGCAGATTTTGCTCAGTGGGCACACTGCTCCCTATTGGATATAAGGTTTTTACATTGGAAAGATGGGAAGAAAGTGAAAAGAATGTACTTATGAACATAATTATGACATTAGGAATAGAAAGAATACTAATGCATTATATAAACATATCCAATTAAATACATGGCATTAATTTTCATTTTTGTTTTGGAACAAATAGCTTTGGACCCACAGTGGGCTGATTTATAGATGACTACATTGAGAGCAGTGACGTGGTGGCAATTATTTCTTAATGCAACATGTTTCACTGATTGTATTTTTAAATTAAAACACTATAGAGTTTAAGTTAATTCTTTTCATGGTAGTTATGGCTTTAATTGATAATTTGTTAGTTAGATTTATTTTGGTTTCTATAGTATCATAAAGATGTTATTCCTTTTTGCTAAAAGGTATTTAGTTCTACTGGTTTAGAGTAATCATGTGATGTTACCTAAATGTTTTTTTTAAATGAATGGGATAAATTCTGTTTTATTGTTCTGATGAAGTTCCAACACTTGTGAATGAAAGTGCTTAACATTTCTGTATTAAAAGTATTTTTCTTCAGTGCAGGTTTATGGTTTTGGTGTTCAGTATCAGAAAAAGGTATTTTTGCTTCTTCGTTTGTTTATCCTTATTCGTGGATTTTTCCTGGTTTCTAAAGTGTCATGATACCTTACTGTTTTTCTAATAAAACAGTTTACTAATAAACTTTTAATAAAAAGAGTATACAAGAGTATACAGCAGCTATAAAAAGCACAATTATGACAAAAGTAATTATACTTTGCATTATGCTTGTATCAACATTTCCAAATATATTACCCAACCATCCAAACAAGACCCAACCAGACTCAGCTTTAGTCATATTAATAGTCAATTGTTCCATAATGACAGCAAACTTTTCTTGCTCATCATGAAAGTCTGAAATAAACATACAGCAACATTTACTGATCACATGGCAAGCTCCGCCCTTGGAGGCAAGTATATAATCAAGAGCTATTCGATTTTGCAAAGCTTTGACTCAAACTTCAGTCAATTCTCTACCATGTGAATGTGCTCCAAAGTCTTATTAGCTATTTCAGCTAATATAAAGGAAAGCTGATTCACAATAGAACATGCCATACTGCAGAGAAAACAGCACTATAACTTCTTCAGCAGGATGTATGTCTCTCTTCATACCTCTCAACTGTCCTGATTTTTGCCACATATTTTTGGTCTATTTTTCATAAAAATGTGGTTTTCTGGCAAATCACTGAGGACTAAAGTCAGAAAATAATGGCAG
Source organism: Protopterus annectens (assembly GCF_019279795.1). Taxonomy (NCBI): domain Eukaryota; kingdom Metazoa; phylum Chordata; order Ceratodontiformes; family Protopteridae; genus Protopterus; species Protopterus annectens. The sequence continues at coordinate 720,754,619 of NC_056739.1, forward strand.
GTAATTGTGTTTCAGACTTCATATCCTTCAGAAAATTCATGCCAATGCAAAATCTGCTACTCTATCAACTTTGTAAGAGCAATATTTAAAAAGTGTCCCTATTTTGGGGCTTTTGTTCCTCCATCATGTTTGGCTTTGGCCACATTTGTTCTCTAAGAGGTTGAGAGGTATGGCCATCTTATTTTGTTACCTTCCAGTACATACAGAAAAGGAATGAAAAATAGCTAGTGTTATGTGTGCCAGATAAAAAACACACCAGTTTCTGAGTAATCAAGGGTAGACATGGTTTCTGGAGGTGTAATAATAATTGTCCAACTCTCCCATACCTTCCCCAATCATATCAGTTTAATCTAAGCACCATCAATAAGATCTCATTAGGGGTGTCATTGCAGATGCTGTAACCCACTTGCACAGTTCCTTTTCTGGCATAACATGTATAACCTTGCAATGATGCAGCCCGTTGGTAATATACTTTTATAGTCCAGTCTGTAACATTATGCCAGGTTTGATTTTTCATGGCAATTTGCTTTTCTAATTACATCTATTGCACAGGGACAGGCAACATTGGAATGTCCCCTTTAGCATTGCAGGGAACAAATCTACATATGCCAGGTCTGAGTTTTCATGGCAATTTGCTTTTCTAATTACATCTGTTGCACAGGGACAGGTAACACTGGAATGCCCCCTTTAGCATTACAGGGAACAAATCCACATACCCAGCAGTTGGAAACATTTAAGTCACTGGCATATTGACAGAGTATTTGAAGAAACAGTTTTTTTTTCATGTCATCTGGAAGCAACAGGAGGAGGAGACTCACTGATGTCATCAGGAGAGGGTGTGGCACCATATTTTGTAGACTCGGGAGATGTCAAGCAGTTTTTTTTTGCAATGGGAAGTGTGGACCCAATTTGGTATTTCAGCACATATTACTGCAGTATGAGTAGTTAAGAGGACAGGGTGAGGTCTCATTTACCATGGTTTTAAAGAAGATTTGCATTGGAATACCTTTCCGTAGCCCAAGTCACCTGGTTGTAGGTCATGACAAGGGCCAACAGATGGACAAGGGAGTACTTTTTTACTCTGTTGTGGAAATTTTGCTACACAGACATGAATTTTGAGCGATAGTTCAGCAAAGTTTATTAAGTTCACAGTTTCTGACTGGTGGGGAAGTTGGCACTTTTATGGATGTCCCATTCAGGCTTAGTTTATGATTAGCATTTTACAGTTCCATGCATACTTATTTAAGCCAGAAGCAAAGCATTTGGCCATTTTAGTCCTGTTTTACTGCAAATTTTGTTAATTTTATTTTAAGAGTCTGGTTAGACCTTTTAACAAGATCAGATGACTGTGGATGGTGGGGACAATGTAACTGCAAAAAAATTTTAAACACATCACTTAACTTTTTGGTAATTTTAGCAGTAAAATGGGTGACCCTATCTGACTTATGCTCTATGGACACCAAATGGAGGGATACATTTCCGCAATAACTTTTTCACTACTGTTTTAGCATTACATTTTAGCAGATGGGTGGGCTTTTACCCATGTAGAAAAAACAACAGTATTACCAAAATGTAGTTAAATGTAGCATACCAAGGCACCTAGATAAAATCAGTTTGTATATTTACAAAGGGTTCAAAAGGTGTAGGTAGTGCAGATGATTTTTTCTTTATAGCTGCTGCAACAGTGAGAGATAAATTTTACAATTATTTACATAATGACTTACTAGAGACTGAGAAACAGAGACAAAACAATCTTGCTGAATAAAATTAAAAAGCCCATGTTTACTAATGTGATTCAGTAAGTGGTATGCCCTTACCAACCAAGGTAGTACGGCTAAAGGTGCTGTTATTTATTTATTTTGTTTTAATCAGGATGCACCCATAAGTTATTTACTGTTTTGCAACCAGTATTGATTCACCTCTTTTATTTTCTGCCTCTGCACGTCTATTCTGCAAAGCAATCAAATTATTAAACAAGGGTTATACATTTTTGCAGATGTTTCTTCCATAACAAAAGCAAAATTTCTAGTGACATTTAAACCAGCAGCCTGTTTGGCTGTATAATCTGCTAATCGATTATCTTTTACAGTAACAGTGTCTCATTTTGTTTGAGCTTGTACTTTAACAATTGCTAAAGCCTTTGGTAACAACAAAGCATCTAATAAGTCCTTTACAGACTCTATTTTTTTATCTTAGTACCTGCTGATGTTAAAAATTCTCTGTCTCTACAGTTTCCCAAAGTCATGGACTACCCCAAAATCATAACAGGTATCTGTATTAATATCTGCAAACTTGTTCTTAGGTAATGTACAAGCTTTTGTTAATGTAATCAATTCAGCAGTTTGTATAGAAGTAGCCCATTGTAGTCTTTCCTGATACAGTATTGTATTTTTAGTACATACAGCTATGCCTGCTGTAAGATTTCCATTTCTGTCTCTTCCACAGCATCCGTCCATGAGCAGTTCCATTTCTCTATTGTCCATTGGAGTATATTTCAAATCAAGACTAGGAGAAAGCACATGGTTAGTCACAATTATACAATCATGAGGTTCACTATCTCCTGTCAAGGGCAGGAAAGATGCTGGGTTCAATACTTGTCATTGCTCAATGGTGATTGAAAGGTTTGAAATAAGCAACAACTCATACTTTGTCAACCTAGTGGCTGAGAGATGCTACATTTAGATTTCAGCAGCAGTGCAGATACTGCATGGGGAACTGAAACTGTAAGTTTGTATCCTAGGATAAATGCTGCAGATTGTTTTACAATCAGTGAAGCTGCTGCTACTGCCTGCAGGAAGTCCAGTAACCCTCTAGCCACTGTGATAAACAATGAACTGTAATATGCAATAGGTCTAACTACATCACCATGTTTTTGAACTAGCAACCCTGCATATTTGAACTAGCAACCCTGCATAACCCCCTTTTTCATGACAGAACAAAGTACAAGTTTTTTTTTTTTATAATCAGGAAGTCATAAGACTGGGCTGTAGCAAGGGCTTATTTTAACAAAATAAAACCATTTTGTTTTTCTTTTCTTTCCAGTGCAACAGCTTTGGTGTGTCTTGTTTAAGCATGGCAGTTAAGGGTGCTACCAATTTTTTTATAATTTGGTATCCAGTGCTTACAGCATCCAGCCAGCCTAGAAAAGCTAGTAGCTGCTTCTGCATTACAAAATGAGGTGCTTTTACAATAGCTTTAATATGTGAAGGCAGGAGATGTCTCTTCCCATGTGAGACTAAATGTCCCAAGTACCTTATTTTAGGTAATCCTAACTGAAGTTTTTTCTTTGCTACTTTATATGTCCCTTTTTTGTTAATTCAGTCAACCAATATATGGCATCCTGCTGACAATGTGTTAATGCATATGAAGCTATAAGTAAATCATCTACAAACTGCACCAACACAGATTTACATGAAAACTGGATTTTTTTCAAGGTTCTGCTTTAAAATTTGTGGACTGAAGGACTATAAACAACCTTGTGGCAGTCATTGTCACATGTATTGAATTCTCCCATATGTAAAAGGACGGAAGAACACTCTTACTGGAATAGTTATTACTCCTGGTGGTTCAAGTCCCAGTCCTGAAAAGGACTTAGCTATTCCTGAGTAGTCTTGAGGAAGACTGTTTTGGCTCTTAGAAGGGCCTTTGTAGTCTTGAGGAAGACTGTTTTGGCTCTTATAAGGGCCTTTGTGGTGTGGAGAGGGGGTCCTGAGGAGGACCTTTGTAGTCCTCGGGAGGACTGTTTTGGTTCTGAGAAGAACCTTTGTGCTGTGGTGGTCATGAAGAGGACCTATGCAGTCTTTAAGAGGACTGTTGTGGTTCTGAGAAGAACCTTTTTGGTGTGGTGGTGGTGAGGAGGACCTTTGTAGTCCCAACAAGGACTTTTTTTGTAGTACCTGTCAGGTAAGAGGTTGGGTTGCACCCTCTGAGTTTCCCACTGAGCAGACAGGGTCTGGTACTGTCAAAAGATCTTTATTTGGTCCTTAAAAGGACCCTTGTCAGCCCTGCTGGGTCCTCAGTGAGGTCCTAGCTAGTCCTTATAAGGACTGGTGTGCCCCCTTGTGGTCCAAGGCTGGACTTATCGGTGGAAACACAGTCAGTCTTTTGAGGGTCCTGAAAAGAACCTAGGTAGTGCTTGGAAGGACTGTTCAAAGTTAAAAACCTCAATCCCTTATAGGTACAGACAGAAATAATGTGATGGATAGGCCTTAGACAAAACCAAAATAGGTCACAGCTAAACACATATACTTCACACAGCAAAACACAAATAGCATGCAAGGTGATCACTGTGAAATAAACGAATCCTTGAGCCAGTTCCATTCCAAAATAAATCTTTTATTCAGTCCTTGCAGCTTACAATTTCCAATATGACCTTCCTCCAAGCATTGTTCTGAGTGACTAAACCTTATGTAGTGTGCTTACTTTATATAGATCTAAAGGGGGGGGTGTCAGGTTAGACAGCCAACCACAAAGGTGGGGGATTGTAAAAGCAAATAAATATTAACAATCTGGATGAATAGGAATATAAGAGAAACCTGAACATAAATTTGCTACAGAAAAATAAGTAACCCAAGGTGGCTTGCAACTCAGTATAGTTGCTGGATTTGGCACCACAGGATATGAATGGATGACAACCTGATTCACTACTCTTAAGTCTTACACAAATATGTGTGCATCCCATGGGATTACTACAGCAACTATGTGTCTTTACCATAATTTTCTCTTGGAGCAGAGATTTAATCATGGGTTTGATTTTCTGTTTTGCTTCAGGTTTTGTTGAACATTTGCTGCTCTTCTTCTACCCTGTCTACCTTACTTACCTCTGCCCCTGCCTCCACCTCTTTTTAAAATCTGCATTTGCAATTGTATGAGTTTATCTTCTGCATCTCTGCTCTTTTTATCTACTTGGTCCATGTAGTACTCTGCAAATTTTAATAAATTATCTATTTCCTCCTCCTGACAAGCAACCTGATTTTGTTTTACCAATGCCTGCACATTAGATAAAAGTCCTTGTACAAAAGCAGAATTAAAAGCTGCTTTAGCAGTTATTATTTGATCTGCAATACCAGAATGTATTCTAAAGACTTCCCCAAGTCTGCTAAAATAATCAGCTGGTGTTTCTCCTTTGCTTTGCTTACATGCAATAAATTTATCACAGCTGGGTTTCACAGGACAATCAGTCAGAATTTCCTGTAAGAGCTTTTTTCTAACTTCTGTTAATGCCCTTTCCCCTTCCGGGGCTAAATAACTTGGATCATGCACCGGAGCCAGGTCAGCTTTGTCTTTCAATTTGTCATATATATCAGGTGGAACTACAGCTTTTAATAAATGTCTTAAATCTGCCAGAGTATGTTCATATATTTGAATAACAATGCTTATTTATTATTTATTTATTTTATTTAAATAAATAAATAAATAACAATGTTTAATTCATCTTTAAACTTTTGTGGATTCTGTCTGATTTCAAGAAAAGTTTTAACTATACAATGCAAGCCAGTAAGTGTCCAATGTCTATGGATTAATGCCATGGTACCACCTGGAGTTGGTACTTCTCTGAGGGAATATAATGAATTATCCATCTGCTCTTCCTGTCTGTCAGCCAATCTTGTCCTTTGTTGCGTAGAATGTACCTTCTTACCTGGATATTCGACCTCACTGTGGTGTGTGATACTCCTCCCATCACCATCTGACTGAGAGGAAGACGTGGTGCAATAGACAGTGGTGGAAGGTTCAGGCTGAGGTGAAGCTGATGTTACGTGTGCAGGTGCAGAAGGAGTGACATGTATAGATACAGTTTTCAGTGGACTGACAGACTTGACCTATGTCTTGGGATGAGTAGGACACCTGGTCATTTCCTCAATGTGGGAAGAATGGAAGCTGATCATCTTCTCCTGAGGTCTACCCCCCCCCCCCCACACACACACACACACACGTTGCATGCTCTTTTGAAATGGCTGGAAATGGAGGAGCAGTTGGAATTGTATTACGTTTTAACTGTATTTTTAAGTTCTTTCACTCGTTGTAACAAATTATCATTGGTGTCTTTTAACCCCTTTACAGTAGAGTCTTTATGTCTTTTACAAGTTTCAATGTACCAGTCATTATAACTATTCCATTGATCAGATTTAATTTTATTACCTTTCAGTTCTAACGTACTTCCTAGATGCAATAATTACTTTTATCAAAATGCCTTTATCATAAAAACAAGCTTAAGTTTGATTTAGTTTATGCCAGTATGCTATATACTGACAAGAATCTGGCCCATATGTATGGTACATATAATGACCTGGAAAACCAACAAAAGGTTAAGCAGTCTTACTGTCTGACTTACCCATAATAATAAAGAATGTTAATAGTTAACACTACAGTTAACAAATAAACCTTGGCAAGAGTATGAAAGCACCACACCAGCTGCAAAAGAATATTTGTTAGAAGACAATATGATGCACCTGTTTAATCCCAAACACAGACACTCAAAGAGCCTGGATGCAAACACATTTTATTTTAAAGTATCATGATGCCTTGACTCTCTCAACATAGAGACATTCAACTGTATATTCAGATGCAACTCCTTTTATATCTTAAATTTAAAAAAAGATAGGATTACTTCATACAAAGTTCAAATTTTTCTCAACGTTTGATCAAACATAAACACAAGTTTCCAAGACTGTAAGGAGTGAACAGATAACAAGGTATGCATACGGGAGGACACTTTTTATTCTTTACTGCTTTGCTTTTGACAGGTTTATGTGTTCCTTTTCAGCAAACTTACCTCCTACAGAATACCTAACTTTCTTTTAAGGCTAAATGATTACAAGAAACATTTTCCATCTGTGTGCTAAGCTCTAATGAACTCTAACAAAGTCAAGCTGTTCTTCTTAGTTAAATGAAATACATACATGAAACTGTTGCAGTACTTTAAGCTAGCTGTGTATAAAAATATAAGCATTAATAGACACTTGAGACTCATGAGGCTGAGTGTGTTAAGGTGAAACCATCTGCCTATGGAATTAGTATTGCATTTGTGTTTGTCAGTACTCTGTGCATGTCATTCATAAATATGTTAAACAGGATGTGTCTGGTGACTGACACTAATGGGAAGACTACATGAACACATTGAAAGCTACAGTAAGTATTGAACAATGATACTTTGAAATTGATCAGACTAATGTATTTGTATTTTATAACTCTAGGGGTTATGGCCACAAATGCAAACAGGCAAGATTCCTGTTCCTACAAAATTATTAGGATTATTAATCAGTATCAAGTCAACTTTGTTTTGTTTTGTTTGCCAGCTGATGAATCAGTTCTAGTAGGTTATATTATCAATTTATTAAAGTTAAATAGGTTAGAAGTTCCATGTTGTTCCATATGGGGGGATGTATTGCAGGGGATAGGCCAAGAAATGTTGAAATTTGCTAAAATCTGTAATGTTTGAAGTTTAGCTTCAAGTCAAGAGAGACTGAATTTTCAAGAAAGTATATGCTGTTTGCAGTATTATTATTTATAGGTGGTATGTAGATAGTGACAATATGAGTAATTTATGTGAATTAAATGTCAAAGTAAACAACAGCAATATATAATATGGTGATATTTGGAGTTGTGTATAAAGAAGTGAAATCCTATGTGCCTGTTTAGACTTTCTGTCTAGTCACAGGATGTCATATCCTCGTGGAATGATTTGCTTATTGGTAATGATGCTTATTAACCAAATTTCAATTAAGCATAGTATATCTGGTTTGGTTTGCTATATCCAACTATGTAGTTCTATAATTTTATTGCAAATACGTCTGACACTAATGTGAATGTTTAGAGTGATTTTTGTATAAAGTTTTAATGTGGTAGTTAGAACCTGCATTTAATTCTATATCATGACATTGAATCAGAGTAACATGCACAGCTGTTTGAGTCTGAATGTAGTAATCTTTGAATTTAATCAAAAATTTGTTAAGTTTATTGTATTTGGTAATCAGAAAAATGTAGTTGCATCTGCAAACAATCCACCAATAATAAAAACTAATGCTCCAGAAACCGTATCCTGTGATACCCTCATCCAATCAAATGCTAAGATCTTTTAATGGATTTATATTTTTTTTATTTTAGAGAACGTTTACAAGAATAGTTAAGGGAGAGACTGGGAGTCATTCTTAGAACAAAGTGAACCTGTATGGCAAATTAAGTTAATGCCACACAGGCTCCAGAGTTGAATCAAATGGTATCTATCAATCAATAGTATTTTAAGGCTAAAAACATCAAGATTTAACATGTTGTTTTTTTGAATATAATTAATTTTAAGATATACTGGCTGTGTAATTCAATTTATTTTAAACATATTAAACACATTTCATTATGGACAGCTATGGAGATTATGTAACAATGATTGATTTTATTGTTATTTTAATATATATTTTTATGGTTTGATTGGATGGGGGTACCACATGGTGGTATGATTATGTTCAATTGAGGCACCATTTGTCATTACTGAGTTCTGGGATAAAAGTGCTTAACCTGTGTTAATAAAAAACACAATTTCTGGATCAGTCATCTTTAGTTGTATATTTTAGATTTATTGAATTTGGTATCATGTGTGATTTTTAGGAAAGATGTTTGTTTCAGTTCTGTAGGTAAATAGTTAAACATTTTGGCATATAGCATCAGGTTTAAGTATTACATTTGTTTCTGATTAGAATTTGTTGACTTTGCATACTTGTTCTATTTCTGAAGTATGATACTTTGTGAGGACTGTAAATATACTTAAGATTAAGGTTAGAATGTAAAATATGCATTTAAAGGTTCCCATTACTGAGTCTATATGTTCTGAAGTCATGAATGTAATTTAGAAGGTGGCAATGAGTGGTGCTACAAAAGTGAATGAATGTGAATTAAAATAAATTGTGTAGTTAAGGCTTAATTAACAAATTAGTTAAGAGTTTTAACTTAGTTTATGATAATGGGTTAGATTTTCAAATGGCATCTTAGTGATTTGGACGGTGATCAAAATATAGTGAATACCTACTGGCACAAATACGAAACTTGCTGAGCATTTTAGCTTACTGTATAATAATAAAAGGTTAGATTATAAAAATTTATAATAGCAATACTATAAAAAGAGCTAGATACTATCACTCCCCAAATAACAGGTACAGCCATCATAAAAAGATCAGCATAAAAACATGTACACTGGACACTAAAGCTGATAAAACAGTGAATAAAAAAATTGCAAGTCAAGCAAAGGAGATGATAAATCTGCAGGAAAAAAATACAGTGATACAAATGTGCATTGCAGGATTATTAACAGACAATTAGATAAGCAGGGATGAGTAACGTATAATGAATTATACAAAAACTAAAACCATGAGGTAGCAGTAACACTCAATGTAGTTATGTACAAGAAGAATAGAACACAGCCTGAAATGTTCATAGGTAGTAGGTAGGTAGGTGAGACAAAATAAATAAATAAATGAACTGCAGCAGCTAACAGCAGCAATTCAGCTAAAACATTGCACTACGTGTGAAAAACGGGAACAAGAATAGCTTCAAGGTAGTTCATGAGGATCTAGTGCAAAATCAGTGGCAGGAGAAAATCACTAAACAATAATAAACAGAATCACAAAGACAAACATCTGTTTGTCCTGGTCTCTCTGGGGGGAAAGAGGAACAGGAACTTGAGATATAGCAAATGGAAGAATGTTGCTGAATATGAATACAAGAGCGCTGATGTGGGTGGAACAGAAATAAGAAATAGAGAACTATTACAAGACAAAAAGGACAAAAGTCCAAGGTTATGTTAGTCTACAATTATAAAGCAGTGAACTGCAACATGAAGCAGGTCAGAGGATCCATAAGCAGTAAACTGAAAAGAAGAAACAGAGTGCGCAGTGAGAGTGCAGATTTAGCTAAGTACTCTAGAGAAAATGTAGTAGTTAGTGATGCGAGGATGGAGTATGCAATTACTGATATATTACAGAGAAAGATGGAGAAAAGTAAAACAAATGTAACAGCACATCCAGCTATGGGAGAGGGGGCAGAACAGTAACTATTATTTTATTTATTTATTTATTTGACATTTGTTTACCGGGGTGGTCTGACTGGGTCTACAGAACCTGTTTTCAGCAGAGGCCTGGGGAGAAAAACTCCACATACAGTACAATACAAATACAGTATAATGCAATACAATAAAGATTACATTAGAAATACTATACAAAAATAAGTTGAAAGAACAAACTGCTACAAGATGTTGTAATATATTGCTACACATCTAAACAGTTCTATACAGTTAAAGCATTACAGACAATAATAGTCACTCTCATCATACAGGATGTAGAATAGCAGCCAGAAAGTTAGTGATGCCATACCTCCCAACCTTACCGAATTACTCGGTAAAAAATTAGTTTTGGGGTCCAAATAATGGGGTGCCACAATTTATCCCATGCATGGGTCCCCTCAAATTATCTATGGTATGATCCTCATTATTCTGACTAGGAGTAATACATAATCAACTATGGGATGGGCAAGGCCAATCTATAACCAAATGGGATCATTTATTTTCAAGCATAAAAAGGGAAATTGGCTAGACTTAAACGGTCCACAAGGGCACTAGCCAAGTACTTACTTATGAACCTATGAAATATGAATGAGAAAATATGATGGAACAATTGTTGGACGCACCTGAAGACAGAGTAAAGGACCAGAGCAACAACAGCAGCTGTGAAGAGTGGTAGTTTATGTGGATGAAGGAATAAATGTGAGACATGGGCAGGGAGTTAGGGAGAAGAGAAAGAAAAGAGCAATTTACACTCACATGAACAATGATTGTGTCATACTCAGACTGGGGGTCATGGCAAATGAGAACCCCCATGATAGGGAATTCTAGCACTGACCGCCAGCTGCCCATTACCCTTTCTTTGATTAGCCTTCTGAGAGGCGCATCAGTGTGTCACACAATGAAGTCTCATACAAGTACACTAACATTGCAGTGAGACTGCTCTTGTAGACTATAATGCCTGGCTGAACCACTCTGGTGACTCTTGCTTGTGGTGCTTGTTGTGGTGGTAGAAGAGGTATATGTGGGATGGGATGGGTTCCTGTGTGCTGCCGAGCTTTGGCTATGGTGCGGGCCTTTACAGTGCCATGCCTAGGATGTCTTTGTGGTTTTGGAAGTTATTCTTTAGCACTTCAGCATAGGATGATTTTTGTGTTTGTCTTGTGGAATGTGAATGAAGTGACAGCATAAGTACACACAACCAATTTGTGTGAGAGGTTTGCTTCTAGCTGTAATAAGTATTTGCACCTTTCACATGTGGCCTCATTTTGTGGTAACAGCAAATGGTTGTCAGTAAGCATGTGGCAGTTTGCACAGATCATCAGAGTGCTAGGAGGCTGGCAACAAATGGGGTAAGGCAGACTGTGGATTCACGGTTGATCTAGGAACACCTGTATATGATTTATGATGTTATGGAATTTTGGTGACCCTTGGTCTATCAAGAAGGGTGAGAAATTTGTATGAAACAAAAACACGCAACCAAAATGTCTGGTGGGATACAGTTTGTATTGTTATAGTATTTTGGTAATGCTTGGTCTTGGCAAACCTCACCCAAAGGGTCAGCTGCATGATATATGAATATTGAAGAAAAATAGTACAAATTAGGATAAAACATTGCAATATCAGTGTCAGTGGCACAACAAGTAGCACACTTGCCTTTCATGCAGAAGACTGTGGGTTCTATTCCCACACCTGGTAGGCCAGTTACTGACAGTGCAGCATAAAGGGGATGCTGCATTCCTGAATGTGCTGTCCTTTGGATTAGATGTTAAACCAAGTCCCCATCTGCTTAAATTGGTGGTAACTCAGGTAGATGCAAATGATCACACAGGACCTATTAGTAGTAGTATAAATACCATATCTGGTCTCCCCTGTAAAAAGGCTAATGGGACTAACCTATTCAACAAAGAATAAATAAGAATGAACAATGTAGCACATTGCAGTACAGTATGATATAGTACAGACCAATACACTCAATAAAGTCTAGTATTATAACAATGTAATACATGAAGGCAATGAACATAAGCTGAAATTTTCAGTATTGGAGGACATATCAAAAACCCCCAAGAAGTGGTTATAATACAAACTAAACTGAAGTGGTAAAAAACAAGATGGATTCTGGATTTAAATGCTACTTGTTTCCCAGGTTTAAATTATGCTGTTTCTTTAAAACCAATATTAAAGTGCAGATGTCTGCGATACTAAAGTTTATTAATCATAAAAAGCATTTTATAAATATTTAAATAACTTGAGCTTATCATGTGATCTGACTGGATGTGTTTAAAAATGGTGGAAGGGAATGATATTATTGTGCAATTCACATGATGAAACTTTTTGAAGTGAACATTCATTTGTGAAATTGTGAAATAATGAAATAAAAGAATGGAAAATTAAAGTTCAAATCTTTCTTGTATGTTGTATACTGTTTCATTTTTTTCTTTGCAGTATATTAGGCTCAACTAAACAGCAGGCACAGATGCTACAGCTCAAACATCCAAGAAACGATCACACAGTTAATGTAGCAATGCCTGAACGACTGGTGTGGGTACCCCAGCAGAATATTCCAATGGGATGTTCACTGTGGTACCAAGTTATTAGTGAATGACTGAACAGAAGGCATGGATATCATAGTACAGTATCCCAAGAGCAACAGATAACAATGGATTCCAAGGTTCCAAGAGGTCTTTAATATAATAGGCAAAATATTACAAGAGACATTTAATACAACAGACATGGATACTACGATGTAGCAGTCAAGTTGCAGACTTGAGTACTAGAGTATCAAGTATAGAGCAGAAAAGTAGAAGTAATGCTGAAAAGTATGTAGCAAAAGAATGGAGGTACATTATAACCAACTAGTCAAGAAATGACATGGCAGATTCTGTCAGGGCAAAGCTGCAACATAGCACAGTACTAAAACAAACAGCCACAGATAAGAAATACACAACAGGTTACAACAATAACTGCAATGCTTAACGGATCATCACTAGCATACAGATAGGACTGCAAACTGCCTGTACATGCAACCGAGTGCAGAAAGATACAGGCAAGCACTAGGGATAATCTCCCAGCTAGTCGCTGACATTCTAATGATCAAAAAGAGATAGCGAAGCATGCCGTTAGTTTTCATTCTGTTCTGAGACCTAAAAAAATACACTTTCAAGATGAGAATATTCAATTTCCATCCATACTGTAATATGGATCACCCATTTGTCTCAAAGACAGTTTTGCCACTTTGAAACGTGTGAGGGGTTTTATTGAGCAATGTGATCACACAGTTGGTATACATATTTTAGTTCTTATCTGTGGCTGATAGTTTTAGATATACGCACACACACACACACACACACACACACACACACATATATATATATATATATATATATATATATATATATATATATATATATATATATAAACCCAGCCACTGGGGATGCACAAGCCAGTGCATGTCTTTGTGCCGGTCCCAAGCCCGGAAAAATGGGGAGGGTTGCGTCAGGAAGGGCATACGGCGTAAAACTTCGCCAAATACTTCATGCAGACACCAGTAAATATTTCCAACTGGATCGGTCGAGGCCCGGGTTAACAACGACCGTCACCAGTACTGTTAGCCAACAGGGTGCTGGCGGAAATTGGGCTACTGTTGGCCAAAGGAGGAGAAGAGGTGAAAGGTGTGGCCGAAGGCAGGAAGAGAGGAGAAAGGCTAGGACTGTGGTAGTGAGGGTCAGAACTTTGAATGTTGACAGTATGACTGGTATAGGGAGAGAGCTAGCCGATATGATGGACAGAAGGAAGGCTGGTATATTGTGTGTGCAAGAGACCAGATGGAAGGGGAGTAAGGCTAGGTGTATCGGAGGTGGGTTCAAATTGTTTTATCATGGTGTGGATGGGAGGAGAAATGGCGTAGGAGTTATCCTGAAGGAACAGTATGCTAAGAGTGTTTTGGAGGTGAAAAGAGTGTCGGATAGAGTGATGTTTATGAAGCTGGAAATTGATGGTGTAATGATGAATGTTGTTAGTGCATATGCTCGACAAGTTGGGTGTGTGATGGATGAGAAAGAAAAATTTTGGAGTGAGTTGGATGAAGTGGTGAGGACTGTACCCAAGCGTGAGAGAGTGGTGATTGGAGCAGATTTCGATGGGCATGTTGGTGAAGGGAACAGAGGAGATGAGGAAGTGATGGGTAGGTATGGTGTTAAACAAAGGAATGCAGAAGGTCCGATGGTAGTGGATTTTGTGAAAAGGATGGACATGGTGAATACGTATTTTAACAAGAGGGAGGAGCATAGGATGACATACAAGAGTGGAGGAAGATGCACAGAGGTGGATTATATCTTATGTAGGACGGCCAGTTTGAAGGAGATTGAAGACTGTAAAGTGGTGACCAGGGAAAATGTAGTAAGGCAGCATAAGATGGTGGTTTGTAGGATGAAACTGATGATCAAGAAGAGGAAGAAGAGTGTGAGGGCAGCACCAAGTATCAAATGGTGGAAATTGAAAAAGGGTAATTGTGAGGTGGAGTTCAGGGATGAGTTAAGACAGGCACTGGGTGGCAGTGAAGAGTTACCAAATAACTGGGTAACTACAGCAGAGCTAGTAAGGGAGACAGCTAGAAAGGTGCTTGGTATGACATCTGGACAGAGGAAGGAAGACAAGGAGACATGGTGTTGGAATGAGGAAGTACAGGAAAGTATACAGAGAAAGTGGTTGGCAAAGAAGAAGTGGGATTGTCAGAGAGATGAAGAAAGTAGACAGGAGTATAAGGAGATGAGGTGCATGGCAAAGAGAGAGGTGGCGAAGGCTAAGGATAAGGCATATGAAGAGTTGTATGAAAGGTTGGACACTAAGGAGGGAGAAAAGGACCTGTGCTGATTGGCTAGACAGAGAGACTGAGCTAGGAAAGATGTGCAACAGGTAAAGGTGATAAAGGATAATGAGGGAAACATACTCATAAGCGTGGAGACTGTGTTGAGGAGATGGAAAGAGTACTTTGAGGGGTTGATGAATGAAGAGAATGAGATGGAGAGAAGGTTGTATGATGTGGGGATAGTGAATCATGAAGTACAATGGATTAGCAAGGAGGAAGTAAGGATAGCTATGAAGTGAATGAAGAATGGAAAGGCAGTTTTCCCAGATGACATACCTGTGGAAGCATGGAGGTGTTTAGGTGAAATGGCAGTGGAGTTTTTAACCAGATTGTTTAATGAAATCTTGGAAAGTGAGAGGATGCCTGAGGAATGGAGAAGAAGTGTTTTGGTACCGATTTTTAAGAATAAGGGTGATGTGCAGAGCTGTAGTAACTACATAGGGATTAAATTGATTAGTCACAGCATGAAGTTATGGGAAAGAGTAGTGGAAGCTAGGTTAAGAAGGGACGTGATGATTAGTGATCAGCAGTATGGTTTCATGCCGGGAAAGAGCACTACAGATGTGATGTTTGCTCTGAGAGTGTTGATGGAGAAGTACAGAAAAGGTCAGAAGGAGTTGCATTGTGTTTTTGTAGACTTAGAGAAAGCATATGACAGGGTGCCTAGAGAGGAGTTGTGGTATTGTATGAGGAAGTCGGGAGTGTCAGAGAAGTATGTAAGAGTGGTACAGGATATGTACCAGGGTATTGTGACAGCGGTGAGGTCTGCGGTGGGAGTGATGGATGTGTTTAAGGTGGAGGTGGGATTACATCAAGGATCAGCTCTGAGCCCTTTCTTATTTGCAATGGTGATGGACAGGGTGACAGACGAGATCATACAGGAGTCCCTGTGGACTATGATGTTTGCAGATGACAGTGTGATCTGTAGTGAGAGTAGGGAACATGTGGAGACAACCCTGGAGAGATGGAGATATGCTCTAGAGAGAAGAGGAATGAAGGTTAGCAGGACTAAGACAGAATATATGTGTGTGAATGAGAGGGAGGATAAAGGAATGGTGAGGATGCAAGGAGTAGAGGTGGCGAAGGTGGATGAGTTTAAATACTTGGGATCAATAGTTCAGAGTAATGGCGAGTGTGGAAGAGAGGTAAAGAAGAGAGTACAGGCAGGATGGAGTGGGTGGAGAAGAGTGTCAGGAGTGATTTGTGACAGATGAGTACCAGTAAGAGTGAAATGGAAGGTCTACAAGAGGGTAGTGAGACCAGCTATGTTATATGGGTTGGAGACAGTGGCACTGACAAAAAGGCAGGAGTTTGAGCTGGATGTGGCAGAGTTAAAGATGTTAAGATTTGCATTGGGTGTGACTAGGGTGGACAGGATCAGGAATAAGTATATTAGAGGGTCAGCCCAGGTTGGAAGGTTTGGAGACAAAGCCAGAGAGGCAAGATTACGTTGGTTTGGACATGTGCTGAGGAGGGATGCTGAGTAGATTGGGAAAAAGATGCTAAGGATGGAGCTGCCAGGTAAGAGGAATAGAGGAAGGCCTAAGATAAGGTTTATGGATGTGGTGAGAGAGGACATGCAGGTAGTTGGTGTGACAGAGCAAGATGCAGAGGATAGGAAGAAATGGAAACAGATGATCTGCTGTGGTGACCCCTAATGGGAGCAGCCAAAAGAAGATGATGATGATGATATATATATATATATATATATATATATATATATATATATATATATATATATATATATATATACATACAGAGAGAGAGATGTGGGGGTATATAGCTACAAAACATACTTCGTGCATTACAAACTTATTAAAATAACAATAAATGACAAACTATGCACTGTTATCCTTTTCTTCCTTACCAAGAGGGCTTCATGCCTGCTAGACAAAGGGTTTCACCTGAACATGTGACCAGCCCAGTGGCTTCATTAATTAATGTACCACTCATTTTTAAAAAAAATTATAATAAAATTCACCATATCATTAATACCAGGTTTGTTGCATACATTCAGCCTCACCTGACACACACATTCTTTTTGTGTCCCATAAGGATCTCTTCTTAGACTCCTTTGCTTTAGATAGGGCCTGTAACACTTGATCTACAGAGATGTGAGCTGCAGGACAAGTATAGGGGATGCAGAAAGGGCCTTTAGGGGGGACAGTGGGGTGAAGTTTTCACTGAATCTACCTGCTAGGAGGTTGGCTACGTCAACAGGATCAGTGTAACTGATGCACCATCTCCAGCAAGAACTGGCTTTACCACTGAGCACCCTATTCAACCACAGCCTAAGTACTGGCTTCATTCCAACAGAGTGGAGAACTGCAATTGTCATCCCCTTGCACAAAGGTGGTGCACTACTGACCCTGTAAACTACCGTCCCCATTAGCTTGACAAGTCTGATCTGTAAAGCCATGGAGCATATTATTATGGATCTCATAAACAAAGACACAAGCACTTTCCAAGCACTTGACCCCACCCAGTTCGGATTCGTCAAGGGCAGATCTTGCCTGTTGAACCTGGTTGACTTCTTTGAGACTCTCACCAAGGCCCTGAATGAGGAAATGTCAGTACATACAGCTTACCTTGACCAAGGCCTTTGACACAATCCCCCATTCAGGCATCATCGATAAGCTAACACAACTTGGAGTAAATCCCTATCTCATCAGGTGGGTGGCCAACTGGCTCACCAACAGGACCCTGAAATTCAAAATAGGCATCTTCACCTCTGATAGCAGATCTGTCACTAGTGGAGTTCCCCAGGTATCTGTCCTGGGACTCCTACTGTTTGGCATCTATTTCTCAGAGGTTCAGGCAAAGAAAAAACACCTGTGGCTAACCAGGTTTGTGGATGACTGTAAGATGGGTACTGTCTTGACTCCCCAACCGATATTAACATACTGCAAAAGGGTCTTACAGCAACTAACGACTGGTGCCAAAGTCATGGCCTCAAATAAATGCAAAAAAAGTATCATCATACCATTCGGCAAAAACACAATCCCTATTGAATACCACATCAACAGCAACCCCCTGAGCACACAACCTGTGGCGAGAGATCTGGGCACTCAGGTTGATAGCAACCTCACATTTGACCATCATGTAGCGGCAGTGGTCAGAAAAGCCTTTTACTTGGTTCATTTCATAAGTAAAGGGATTGTATCCAGAAAAAAGGAGATAATTACCTCTCTATACTCCTCCTTCATTAGACCAATAATTGAGTATAATGCCCCATTTGGGATGTACCTCTCCAAATATCTGCACCAACTGGAAAGGCCACTGAAATACCTCACAAAGTGAATCCATGGCCTCCAACACCTGTCCTATGCAGACAGGCTAAAATCACTATCACTCTACTCTGTATTGTACAGATTGGTCAGGGGTGATCTGTGCTTCGCCTACAAGGCAAACTTGGACCCTGTCCTACTAGAGATGCTCCATATCTCTAAGCCTAACTCCTCATGCACTACCCACTCAAAAGGCCTGAATCTAATATGCAACATTAACAAAACCTGCTGGAGAGATAGGTTTGTCTCTCAGAGGCTGCCCCATCTCTGGAATAGACTTCCCATACACACGTCAAACAGAGTACATCACTGATCCTCTTCAAGTGCAACCTTGATGAGTGGATGGGAAACCACAAATTTGTCCCAGGGGTTCCACCTGTGTCCCTCACTGACAGGGGTGACAGCTGCTGACTGAGATTTTTTTTTTGTGGATAAACTCTTGGCTAGGCTTTAGAGGGCCCCAGGACCATCAGCCTAGTAACCTCCTATGATCCTGTTTTTCAATATCTTTGTTAACCACCTTTACACAGCAGCCACACAATCAACACACTAGTTCAGTATGCAGATGTCTGTTCCATTAATTTTATGTCCAGCTTGGAATCAGAAATTTACTTCCATAGAAGCCTACTTTGAAACCACCCAATTTTTGTTAACCCCCCATCCAATAAATAAATAAATAATGGTGTTGTCTCTTAAAATTCACATAACAGACAGGCAACTCTTTTTCATCACATCCTCCAACAATAAGAAATGATGGTAGTCCCTCACATTAAATTTCTCGGGGTGTTTAAGACATGAATACTTAAAAATTTGACCGACATATTTTACACACCCACACCCTCATCCTCGTGTGCACACACAGTAAAACAAAGCTCAAAAACCGGATCTCTTCTACAGGGCCTACTTAAAATTGATGACATGCATATATCTGCAATCATAGGACTGCATACATATCTGCTAATCTCATCAGATCCAAACATGGAAAATATGAAAAGAACAAGTTCAAGATGCCTTCCCTGCTTAGTTCAGCAGACACATCTCGTTGTCAAGCGGGAATGGAAACCAAACCAGAAGCAGACAAAAATCAGGCAGCAACTGTATGTGTGAAAAAAATAAAAGAAAAATATAAAAAAAAGGATCAGAAGAGAAGGTAAGAAATGTGGAAAAGGAATAAATATATTTGCAAGTATGAAAGGCTCCTGGAATAACCTCATGTTGATCAGGACTTGATGCAGAAATGGTTAAGGACAGGTGAATGTAAACCAAAAAATTAATTGTTAATATTGGCAGCCCAGGATAGCAGACTACATACCCCTTGGTTTACAAAGTCCACTGAACATGTGAGAGAAAAAGACAAATGCAGGATCTGTAAAAGACAACTGGAAACAGTCACGCATCTTGTTGTTGGGTGCGATACACTAATGGCAGAGGGCATGTATACTGAAAGGCATAATAATGTGGCAAGACTGTTGCATTGGGGATTGTCAAACATTATAATATTGAAGTAGCTGAGATGAATTGGAAACATGAGACACAAAGCATTATACAGAATATGAAGGTTATATCACAAAGGATCACCCATTACCAACAGTTCAAAAAATAGATGACAGAATACCAGATATAGTAGTCCATGAAAGGAAGACAAAAAGTAGCATAATCATTGAAATTGTTATACGCAGTGATTACAGTGTCTTACATACAGAGAGACACAAACTCGTAAAATACCAGGATTAGCAGGCAGAAATGAGGACAATATGAAAGAAGGATACCCAGACAGTTCCGATAGTAGTAAGAGTCTCATTAAAAAAAAAGAATTGTAAAGTCATATTTAGATATGCTACAGATACATATAAGTCCATATCAATTGCAGGAGTCAGGTCTGGTCACATTGCATGTGCTGGTTAACATCAAATATTGAAACACTATTAATTTCATGAACTTTAATCATACATTGACTCAGGAATGGGGTCCATTCCCATCATGATATTACAAACTCAAAAGACTTGGAGAAATTAAACCAAGGCAAAACATTACCTAAGAAACATTGCATTTAAGAAAGCAGCTTCACCTTATTTACTATCATCTCTACTGTATGCCTCCCACATTTCTACTAACATTCAAAAAACAATACTAACAAAAATCGAACAGTGATACAATAAAAACACAAAGTTCGCTATTAACCTACCAAACACTTTTCACAACACAATGGCTTGAACAAACTAATCAAAATGGTTCATATAACTTTATTACAATCCAAGCTTTATTTTATTTCAGATGGTACCTAAAATTATTCATTTTGTGTTCTGAAGTGAAAAAAGCCCTTTTAATACCACAGTAGTAACTGCTTACTTCTATCACTGAATGTGATTCTACAGTTGCCATGTGAAACAATAGTTTGAGAAGATATTGAATATCTTTATATCAGGAAGGATTACTCAAGGAAATCTGCAGCTACATTTTAGATGTATTAACTCAATAAATGCAAGTCTTGCAGTCTCACTTTATATTATCTCACAGCAATCCAATATTTGAACAGTTGTGTTCAAGCTAGCTTCTTTACAAAGCCATAAAATAAATACGGAATTAAAAATTTACTTACTTCTTTTCTCTATTGCACTACATTATAAAGCCATAAAATAAAATTAGAATTCAACATTTGATTACTTGTGTCTGTGGCACTACATACATGTCTTATCAGAAACACTTTCAAATACAGCATTTAGGTTCTTCACAGTTAAAGAAGAAAAATGGGGCCTGTTACTGGCATGCAATATCTACCTCATCAAATTCTTGAGAGAGTTTGGGGACTGAAGATAGGTATCACAACATTACTAATTATAAAGCTAATAAAGGTTCCTTTTAGATTGTTAAAAGCATATTCAAATTTTTGAGACATTTTTGTCCAATTTTGTGATGATCAGTCACTCATATGACTATTTAAAGAGTAAACAACTTCAAAGCAAACAGAGTCAAATCTTTAGTCCACACTTTTACAGGACAATATAGCCATGAGACCTTTATCCTGTTTCTATGTATGTATCTACTTGCATATTACAGGATAATTTTGTAAAAAAAAAATATATATATATATATATATATATATATATATATATATATATATATATATATATATATATAAGTTTACTTAAACTTGGAAAGGAGTTAAGTTTGTTAATTTTCAATAAATTACAGTAAATATACAGTATACATGAGTTGCTGTCAAATGAAGGGAATAGATGTTGTTCAGATTTAGATTTTCCCTGGGATTCATGAAGCTTGCGCCAGGCACAGGCGTAGCCTAGGTGGTATAATGCCAAACATGGCCGCCGAGCGATTCAGGTACGATCCAATTCCATGTGCACTACCGGCGTACGCCAGATCTGCGCAGCCCTTGGGTTAGGTATGCTAATCACCCCATGCGCAGTGCCGCACCATGCAAATGAAGGTACATAGTGATTCATGAAGTGGTGCAGGCATAGCGTAAGCCCACAGAAATGTAAACTAAAAAACACGGTTTACATTTTTCCAAACAGAACATCGGAGCTATGAAAGCAGACCAGGCTCATGTATTACAAAGTTAACATATGCCAATGGCTAAATATACAGCCAATGGCATAAGAAAAGATGCACAACACCTAAAAAACAACATTTAATGTCATGTCCACAGTAACGCAAAGTACAACCGCAGGACATGTGTGCGCAAACGGGAACACAAAGAAAATATATACAAATGTCATAAAATCGCAATGTAATACAAATCATGATTTCATCATAATACTCAGTGGTATGCATGGTACACCACAACCAGGCTGCAAGGGTTGCTAAGGGTCTGTGACAGTGTTCGGCATGGTAACTAGGAATTAGTAGTCAATGCCATGCAAATGAGGCAGGTAATAGTGAATCGCAAACGTCCCACCGGACTAAGGTTGTACCATATGGCGCAGCGCTACAACACTGAGGAGTGGCTTAGAGGTATACATGACATCAGCAATGGGGTGTGCCACCGTAGCTGTAAGCACATTGGAGCAATGCAAATCTTGCCTGGCCATTGCTAAGCAAAGCTGCAGGACAGGGGTGGGGAGGTAGGTATAGCATCGTTTAGCTGAGAGCACATATGGTGCCCAAAAGCGCATGTGTACGGGGAGGAAAACATGCCTGAAACCCGGTAAGCGGACACACGTGACGCGCACCATAGCTCAAACAGGAAGGTCAAGGGAAGAAAATAAGGAAATGCCGCAGTAGGGTAATTGGAGTACAACTGAGCAATTAACACCTATTAACTCACAGCAGGCAATCGATGGCAGCTGACAAGTCTGCTCGCAGAAACCTGTAAAACAGGATAGGGGAGGTGTCGGATTGCAAAGAAAAGAGAACTGTCATAGCAGAGCAAAGCAAACCTGCAGTAGACTGGCCATAGAACACATTATGCAAGATAAGCCAGGTGTAGGAAAGTACAAATGAAAGCAGGCTGCTGGATGCATGCCAGAAAATGGGAGGTGAAACGTGAAGAAATGTAAAGGGAAGGGCAAGAGGTAATCCATGGCAGCCAAATGTAATTCAACACCAAAGGCACCACAATAGTAGTTCCTCTCGTAAAACACATAAGATACCCTGTAGCTATGATCGTACATACACACCCTATGACATCATCGGTGTTCACAGCACAATAGTATAAAGCATGAAAGCACCCCACACACACCTGTGTATTCCCAAACACTGCACCATAGGTGTAAACATACGGGGAACTTTTACAATGTACATGTTGGGAGCTGCCATAGCTGTGATTCATCACCATGTGTTAGAGACAGACAGTGTTGTGGAGGATGATGCTGACAACCACCGCAGGCCCCGGAGGAGGAGAAGAGTGTTCAGACCAAGGGTAACCTACCAGGGGCTACATGATCTAGAGATAGTAGAGCATTACAGGGTGGACAGGGACATCTTACAGCAAATAGTTGAGCTGTGCCGGCCACGCCTGAGATCCAGAAACAACAGAGGGGAACCCATCCCAGTGGACACGAAGGTATGTGTAAGCTTGCGAATACTAGCCACAGGTACCTTTCAAAGGCCAACTGGAGATATAATGGGGATCTCACAGGCATCAGCATCCAGGGTACTACACCAGTTCCTGGATGCCATGTTACCACATGCCAATGAGCATATATACTTCCCCCGAACTCAGGAGGAGTTGGCCAGCAATATGCATCTCTTCCACCATGTGGCACACTACCCAGAGGTACTGGGTGCGATAGACTGCACACACATACATATCAAGTCACCATCCGGTGAGCATGGTAGGCACTACATAAACCGCAAGGGATACCACTCCATCAACTGCCAGGTCGTGTGCAATGCCCAGGGCATTATCATGGGTGTGTGTGCTGGCAGCCCTGGAAGCTACCATGACTCCCACATCTGGCATGCCTCACAGCTGTATCAGGTATTTGTCAGTGGGGACATCCCACATGGCCACCTTGTGGGGGATGCTGGCTATGCACTGGAGCCATGGATGATGACTCCCATCAGAATGAGGCACATGCACAAACCAGAATCATCACAGAGCGTGTGTTCGGGATGCTGAAATCATGGTTCCGTTGCTTGGACATATCTGGTGGAGCCTTGCAGTACTCTCCAGGCATGTGTGCCCACATCCTCATAGTATGTGCCATGCTACATAATATGATCTTGCGGAAACAGCTGCAGCAGGGACAAAATGGTGAAGGCCCTCACAGCCCACCACAATTGCCAAGGCCATCACAGGCACAGAGGGATTCAGACCATGAACACCCTGTGCCAGTCCATAGCACATACTCTGACAGTGTAGGCCCCTACTGACTGACACACCTCTCCACCTGCAGACACAGTCAAATGGATGGCACACCACCTGTAAATTGCAATGTATAGGTGGCCTACTGTGTGAATCCTACATAGGCAGCCCTCAACCATTGTACACACAACAGCTATCAGAACAAGGAATGTCAACACCTGAACAGTACATGCACCTATCAGCATATGTTGGTACTGTGTGTATAGGTTCCTAGGTACATCGGTAGGTACACGCCCGATTGTCAGAGGCCATTCATCAATCGAGGCAAACAGTGTCTGCTGTTGCCACCACATCGAGGAACCAACTGTCGCTCAGTGGAGCACAGCCAATTGCGGGATCCATGTGTGTGATCACTGTTCCCCACACACTCTGCATGGATTCCCTGGTGCGTTAATGAGGGGTTCCATATAAAGTAATCATGGATGTAGTGGCGAAGCATGGGGTGTACCCATGACAGGTATCTGTCACCCCAGCATGCTCCACCTACGGTTGTGTGAAGGTGTAGCACATTATAGTGTGTGGCTCACTGTGAATACATACCCAGTGCTGGAGCACATCCATTAAACATCACTTGGACATATCATTAATAGGTCTCATCCATATGTAAACTAACTGAGTTACCCATTTGATCGCAGTATGGAGTAACAGCCGTAATACAGTCCACATACAAAATGCCATAACACATGTACAAATCCCAGATGCCCAAGTGGTAAATGCAGTGACTGTCGTGCATGTTCCCAGTCCCACGTCCTGCAAGGGATGTAACGTAATCCCGAAGGCACGAATAATACATGTTGGATGCAGGTCATCAGATCATGTTTAGCACATGTTAGTGGGAATATGCATTGCCCAGTGCTGGTAAGCATCGTTTAATTATGACAATACGGATATGCGCGAAACAGGGCTAAGCTTCTCTGAATATCGTGCAGATCATGGTCAGTGATGGCCAGAACAGGTGAAACCAGCATTATTCACCCCTGTACAAATAGCGCCTGCTCTGAAGAGTAAAATGACCACTGCCAGGAGTAGAACACACAATCATGTACACAATCACCTAACACTAAGCTACCCAAGATGTACCAACGGCAGGTGTGTAATGTGACAGGTTCAAACACAAATGTGCAGAGTCCAGGTAACAGTATACACCGACATGTACACAATGAAAGATGTATTCTGCCTGTCACTCTCTCTGTTATATATATATATATATATATATATATATATATATATATATATGGGTCTCCTTCTAATGACCGAAACGCCGATTCGCCGACAGTGAAATCACCGACACGAAACGACCGACAACGCAGTTGACCGACACGCTCGAATCCCGACAGACGGAAGACCGACAAGGGGAATGTGTAAGCGCGACCTGGTAAGTATGCGATAGTGAGGGATTTAGGAGTAGGGAGTGGACAGGTAAGTGTGCAATACTCAGGGATGTAGGGTTAGGGTGTGTGATAGGTGAGTGTCGGTGCAGTGTCGGAGCTTGGGGTTCGGGGTGAGTAAGTGAGTTCGGAATAGGGTGCAGGTCGGTAGAGTGCGGTAGTGTCGGAGCTTGGGGTTCGGGGTGTGTAAGTGAGTTAGGGTTAGGGTGCAGGTAGGGAGAGTGTGCGGTAGTGTCGGAGCTTGGGGTTGGGGTGTGTAAGTGAGTTAGGGTTAGGGTGCAGGTAGGGAGAGTGTGCGGTAGTGTCGGACCTTAGGGTTAGGGTTTGGGTTAGGGCTAGTGGATATGTGTTGTAGTGTACTGTGTTGTTTACGTGTAGTGTGTCGGTGTTATGGTGTTCGGTGTTTCGCATTGTCGGGTTTGTGTGTTGTCGGTTTTCTGGCGTCGGTGATTTCACTGTCGGCGAATCGGCGTTTCGGTCATTAGAAGTAGACCCATATATATATATATATATATATATATATATATATATATATATATATATACATAAAGGGTGATAGAGAGATATATGTTGATATATATATACGGATTCACCTATATCTGCAAATATGTAGATAGGTCAACAACATGTACACAACCATGGAGGTACAAATAAATAGGATACTGCCAACTATAAATGTGTCACATACCGGCACGCGTAATCACGAGGCTGAAAGACCGAAAGAACACAGTACCGGAACACTAGAACCGTATGTAATAGTATCATGATATTAAGGGACATTTAGTTATCACTGCCGATGTTGCGGTCCACGTAGGTACTGTGTTCAACTGTGTTTGTGATTGCTGTAGTCTGTGTACGTGTGTGTTGAGGGTGCCGTGTGTGTTTCTGTGGGACTGTAATGTGTGTGTGTGTGTGTGTGTGTGTTTGCATTGTGTTTCTGTTAGTGCTAACTCGGAGGTAGATCATTACGGTAGGTGTGGTTATCGCTGGCCGTAGGCATATGGTTACCATCTGTCCCACTTTAAGATGGACAGCCCCTCCCTGGGCAGTTGTGTCCTGACAAAAAATATTAAAAAGGGCAAATGTCCGAGACTGTAGGACATAATTATGTCCCATATATTATGTAATAGTTGCATTAAATAGTTATGCCTGTATCTAAAAAACGTAAATGTTACATGAAACATGATAAGTAGCTAAAGTTATACAAGAATAAGTATGTATTCAGGACAAAAGGATGTGCTATCCTGTTTACTGACCATGGGTATGTGTTGGCCTGTAAACACCGATGTGTGTCCTGCAAATGTCCCACTATGGCCATTTGAAAAGGTGGCAACCCATGCCAAAGAGGTTCAGTCACCAACACAACTGCAATGAGTGCAAATATCTGTGACAGAAATACATGGGACAGCTGTCATTTAGTAACATTCCTTTACATATCGCTGTATTTCCGGAGGTATGGAAGTATCAACCTCACCTGCATACTATATAGAAACCAATTAACAACGGCCCAATGTATAAGCCCATAACAACCATAGTTTCAGTCTACTAACTGACAAGTCTTCAATTAGGGAAGGAGCCCACACACATATATGGAATAAGTAGAAATGCAGTCCCCACAAACCTGTATATGTTATGTACACCCACCTACATCTCCCACACATGAAACAATAGCAATACAGACTGTAATAACATCACAAACATCCACTCACTCAATTAAATCTGCAGAAGCATTAACATGCCTTGTGAGAGACACATTTGTAAAGGCGCCATGTGAAATCATAGCTGTTGTATAATGGAACAGACGGCAATGTTACAGGTTTTGTTTGCAATAGTCCCTTATCAGACGGTTGAGATGACAGGTACACTCACATGTAGAACCACATAATCTAGCCATCACACACAATCCACGGGGGACACGAATCCAAAATATCCGTGTCTCTACAAATAGCAGTTGCAATTCCACACAACAAAACACATACAGGCCGTCTCCCCGAAGGTAGGGCAAAAGGGCAATGCCCAAGTGGAGAATTCAATTATACCCCACTGTTGCCGCGTAATTGGCGAATGGAGTAGCTGCACAGCTGATGTGCATTTAATAATTTACTCAGGAACACCAATTGATGGCAGGAAACCACATGTTACAGGTATCGACGTATAGAAGGATGACTTGCCAGACATTCAAACTGTATGCTCATACCATAGAACCGTTTAAACAGTAAAGGTATAAGAGAGATATTTACGAAAGTTCGGAACGCTAACAAGGTATGTAGAACACTCAGTATGTTAGTGTATGTATAGCCTGTTTTGTATTAATTAAAAGTGTCCGCAATGCATAAAGTGGAAAAGGTATTATGTAGTGATGTCTTGCTGAGCATAGTAATGCTTGTAGAAATTGTGTGTCCTGCTGTGGGCCACAAGGTAAACATCACAAACACCATAAGGGATGCTACATGAGGGCTTTAAACAGAACAATTCCACACCACCCGCCGTCAGTGGTAGGGTATGTCCAACAAGTACGTGCCATAGCAGGGGATAGTATATGTTGATATACTGTCACAGTAGGCATGTGTATGGGCATATAATGACAATAACATGCCTAAGGTGGTCCTGCTGTGCAAGTATGCTTTGCATTATGGGATAATATGTAAAATATGTGTAATGTACAGTATTGTAGGTATATATGTCAGATATTCTACACAGCATAACAGTTATATCATGCAAACAAAAGGTACCGTCTATTGGCATGTACAATACACAATAACAGGATACATATGGCTTGTAGTCATGGGACACTGTAACAGCATGATAGCTAATCGAAATGGAAGAGCTACTCAATTAACCATGCACAAAGGACATGTAATAGCTTCACAGGTTCATAGTGAGGTACTATGCTGTCTGGCAAGTCTATATGTAAGCCCAACTACAGTGTTTACACTGGCGGCACCTCTCTAGGGTAGTGTCCTGTCTGTGAACAGCAGAGCCATGTGTTACCTGCACCTCTGCACATTACAGCCACTGCAGTGTTCCCTGGCGTACATGTGTGTCTCCCATCCACCAAGTGAGGTATCTCATAAACAGTGCTACTGAGTGTCACTGCGTGATGTACATAGGAATCATGTTCCAAAGCATGGTGAGTGTCTGGTTTGGGAATGTAACCCTCAAGAACATCCCACTCATTGTTGCGTTTGTGCACATATCCATGAGCATGTTGCTCTCAGTGGCTTTTGCTTATGTCGCTTATGTGGAGTATATTCATGAATATTGCTGTGGACATGGGCCCTGTATGTTCAGCAGAGGTCACACCTGAGTATGCAGTATGCAAATGTGTACAGTCGTGGTGTCCATACTACTGCCACATACGTCAACCTTCGGAGCTCAATAATCCTCATGGTGTGTTAATGTTGTGGTATGTAAAGCCATTGCTGTTCTGTAAGATACACCCTAAATGGGGTGTTGTACCCTTGAATGTGTGTATATGTCAGTAGTTTAGAGGTACAATGGGTGCCTTTGTTCCAGCTACAAATCCAGTACAGATAAGGGTGGCCACATAGAAGGATATCCACGCCACATTGGCAATATGGTCATCAAAGTAGTGGGTGCTACATACGTGTGTACTAAGATCCCATATAATGTCACATGTATGTAGGGGACTACCACCTATGTGATAGTCAGTGGGTGATTGGTGTAATCCAAAGGGGATGTTCATGCACCATGAGTCATGCAGCTTGAAGCCATGTTATCGACATCAGGTATCCGTCACAGTGACACCCTTATGGAGGGAGTCTGTATCAGCTGGTGGATCAATCATGGCACCTTGTATGCAGTTGTCTGGAAACCTAGTCAGGGAAAGTCCATCTGTGCTAGCCTGTACCTCAGGGAAGCATATACCAAACATGAGGGGCCCTATGACTGAGGACTGTGGTATGCCAAGTGTAACTGAAATATAGTAGGTACTAAGGTATGCTACTCTCATTGTGTGGGCCCTGTCCGTGAGCCACTTTGCATAACATCCTGAGACATAGGGGTCGATGTGCAGGTGGATGTGTATGTTGTCAATACCAGAATGGAGAACGGTGCTGAAAGCCAATGAGAGGACAATGTAGGCTGTGTGGACCCTCTTACCGTCATCAACTACCCTGGTAACTGTATCAAAGGAGTCCACCAGGTGTAGGAGCCATGGTCTGGCCCTAACAAGTCCAACCTGGGTGACATCAAAGGTCTGGAGCCCACCAATGTCTCTGTGAATGACTTCCATGATGATGTGCCCCATAGCCTTGCAGAACAGTCCAGTCAGGTGTATAGGGCAATTGTCCCTCTGGTTCATTGTGGCACCACCTGTGTGGAGTGTGATAACTGTTGCTGTGCACCATTCAGGGGCCAAAATGTCTGATACAAGGCTATTAGTGAATCTGGTGGCCAAGTGGGGAGACATGTCATTCTGAGGTTTGTGTAAATCACAGCCTGGGATGTTGGACGGTCACATGGAGTCTGTGTTCCAGGTCTTAGAGAGTGCAGGTTGGAACTGTGTAGTTGTGACCGCAGGGACCCTGCAATGTTCCTGCATGGATTATGGCCCTGTAGGGAGTGAGAGGGTGTAAAGTTAGCATTGAACCCATCCACCAGGATGTTGCCAACATCACTCGGTTCTGTAATGTTCCTGAGTAACCGTCGTATGTAAGAGCAGATGTGGGTATTGCCATTGACTACTGACATACCTCCATAATGCTTTGTGGTACATCCTGGAATGTGTCGCAGTAATGTTTACATAGCTAGGTTTGGAGGATGTGATAAGGGATCCCGGAGCCCTACTGAGGCTGACCAGTGAGCTACCCCACCCATGGGATTGTACTCCACTTTGCAACAGCCTCCACCTTTTGTTGTACATTATGTCCATGGAACTGGACCCCCAGAGTGGCGTCCGTTATCTGGTGGGTACCATCATGGCTCTGTTTGGAATAGCATGATCCATGCAGTCGTGTAAGTGCTAATGAAGTGCACTGGGGTATGTTTCAGCATTTGTATGTGCATTGTCCATCTGCACGGGTGTCATGACATTTACTACTGCTGTCATAAGATGTCTGTAGTAGGCGTTGTACTAATCTTGTACTGTGTATGCCGTGAAGGGTGTGGTGCCGGGATGTGGATAACAAGGGTGATTAGCATATGTTCGGAAACTACCAACGAGGGGATAACCACAGGTGTGGAACACCAGTCACATGTCGGTAATGTCCATGTCTAGGATATTGTTGGTCTTGGTGGTGGTGTGTATGGGTTGATCCAGCCAAGTGGAGGTTATGAATCCTGGACAGCGTTGGCCTAATGTGTCAGTACATGAGTAGCTGTCCCAGTTAAGTGTGGGGTAATGTCAGTCGCACATCAGTATTACCTGTCTGAACCCTACTGTCCAGTACACCAAGAAATGAGGGCTGGTAACCGTGGGGTATGTTGTTGAATCCGTAGCATGTTACAATGTGTATAGCAGTTCTGGCCACGGTTAGTTGCACGTGGATCACCTCTGATGCATTGTGCTAAGTAACCAACCAGGAGGTGTGTACAACATAGTGAAATATGGATGCACCTCAGCCGTGGGTGTTCCGGTCCAGGTTACATGACTGAAAGGTGTGGTCTGCGTATAACCTGTCAGTGCAGGTGTGCTCTGTGGAGCCTAGAGGCAGTTCCCAGTCACTGCAGAGATATTGAAGTGGTCCATTATAAGGAGTGCCGTGCCTGCGTGCATCAGAGATGATGTCAAGCATTGAGTCACATGACCCCATGTTTTGCTTGCCTGTTCCCATTCTGGTGGTGAATGTTATTGGAAACTGTGCAAGACAAGCAGTATAGGAGCAGCAAGAGCCTTACATGTTATCTGTACTCCCAGGGCTGACAGGTGCAGGTCATCTGTGCCAAAGCATCGTGTTTTGTTGACCATGTCATTCAAAGCGGACAGATACTGGATGCCTGTGGAATGACAGCAGAAGCATAGGCAACTGTTGAAGTGAAACAGTCAGTTGTTGTACAGTGGTATCTAGTCTGGATGAATGCAGAATGCTCCCCAGGGCTTGGCCGATACCTTCTGGGCTACAAGACCGGAGAGCTATTGCATGTCCCTGCACATGTAGTCTGGGAAGGTACATCTCAGGGCAGTCACACTAACATGGAGAATGACAGTCAAATTGTACCTGGTGAGGTGTGGCATGGGTGTATAGGTTATGTTGCAGAACCAGTTACCCGACAGCTAGATGTAAGCGACTATCGCCTTGTGTATTCTGCTGAGTGGGACATCAGTGTGACCGCCTACAGAGTCACCTATGACTGGTGTGTTGGGTATGTTATAACACCCTATTGGCTGTATTTGATGGGCGCACATGAGTCTGTGGGCTATAAGTAATTGTTGTTGTGTTTGGTGATGGGGGCTGCCTCTGGTGCCTACACAGAGTATGGAGAGGTTCTGCAAATGTCTTACTCATTCTATGTGTGGCCTGTGGTGGTGGAGATCTTGTGAAACTATGTGATGAGTGGGGTGTGTTGCAAATGTTACACGTCTCCACATGAATGTCAGGTACAGTCTGGGTTGGTGAGAGCATTACCCCCAGCATGGCTACATATGTGCATCTCCCACAGGCTGTAGTGTCATATGTTGGGAGGTGAGCATTGACTGTGTACATGAGACAATTGCTCTATTGCCACATGTTCGCCATATTCATCATATAGACAGGCAATAGCACTGGTACGTGACAGTTGGACATGCCTGTATATTGAACCATGTCTCACAAGATATGTGAGTTACGTGTGTACAACAGCTGTTTTACTGTAAGCAAGATGGAAATGTAAGGACAGACAGTGTACTTATAAGAAATGAGTTGGAATGGGTGCTATAGTAATTAGTAGCTCATGAAGTGCTCACAAGTTCTGAACAAGTGCTAAGCATGAATATGCAATACAGATAGGGTGTTGGATAATATCAACCCACTGCAACCCACAAGTGGAGACGACAGTCATAATTGGAGGCTCTGCACTATTACCCTGCTGAGTATGGTCTGCAAGTCTATGAATCTTTATCAACGTAGATGTTAGCAGTACAGAAGTAGATGACAGTATGGATGATTTCACACTGCATAGCATACCTGTGACAGGTCATAGGACATCATTACCCATACTGTGTTCCAGCTACACTGAGTATACTAGATGTACCTTCGTATGTCACAGGAGTGTTCTACCAGTGGCCTGTTGACAGAATCAACACTACAAAAGGTGTCAGAGTGACATGTGCATATCACACCAGTGGCAGCTACAGTAAAACAGGGTTAATGTTTTGTACTCCCCCCTCATTGTAGCCCATACCACACAGACAAATGGGAGGCATCTGTGTATGTAAGGATGTGAATGGCCATGACCTAGAAGCAATAGCTGTCTCAGTGTTGTGGACAACATACAGAATGGGCTTTGTGGGTGAGGTGTGTGACATATGTGCACAATCTGACAGCTGATAATAGCATTGTCACCGCTAGGTGAATAACGCTGTACCCGTTAACTACCAGCTAGGCAGTGGTCAACATTATGGACATTGTGTAAGGGGTGGTGCTGTGCAGTTCACCTCCCTGAGTTGGTGACGTCTCCAAGCCTATTAGGTAGTCATAAGAGGCACCCATGTCATGACAGGGTGCCATCCATGAGCATGGAGATCATTGGACAGGCATACTCAGCACTCGGGTGACCAATATCAGATCACATATCAACTTTAAGGGGTATTGGCCATGCGTGGATGGGCAAGACCAGCCTTCACAATCCTCACCTCCACTATGCAGCATGCTGGCTACCTTGCATAAAGACATGTGCTACACTGTGATGTTGGACATGCTACACGTACATATCCTGATCTGAAAGACATACGTCATGGACAGCCACTGTCCTACTACAAGGATCGCCACATGCTGGACAGATCCCTGTGCCATACATGTTACATACTCCCACCATACCATGAAACCCTGTCCATCAAAACTGCACATGTCATCTCTGTCATACATGGTGTGATGACCGCATGGTAGATGTATTATTAACTGTCTGGATCAGTAATGTGGCACCGATGCACCTCCCGGTGGCAAAATGGCTGTCGGATACAGATAGGAAACCTTGCCCGTACATGCTATAGTTGATAACCATCCCTGCAAATGACGTCCAGCTAGCCATTGTCCCATGTCTATCACATGTGCAACACAGGCCATCCGTGGCAGGATGTTGAACTGCTGTACAGTGCCATGTAGATGTATATGGCAAAACACATGCATGTAAAGGTTCCA
Source organism: Protopterus annectens (assembly GCF_019279795.1). Taxonomy (NCBI): domain Eukaryota; kingdom Metazoa; phylum Chordata; order Ceratodontiformes; family Protopteridae; genus Protopterus; species Protopterus annectens. The sequence goes on from NC_056739.1 coordinate 720,788,327, forward strand.
TGCGTATGTGTGCATTGTCACTGCTCATGTCCATTAAGGCAGTGTATGTGTTGATATGTGACATATACACAGCATCAAGGTCAACAGCATCACTGTGGACACATCCAGGCATGTGCTGATGGGTAAGAACACCAGTACAGGCAAACAGACATGCCCACATCAAGACAGCATTCACATGGAGTATGAACAATGTAATGAGGTGACACACATATATGGTGATGATATCCAATGCATAACGGATGTTACATGTGTGACACAAACATGTCAGTCGTGTCAGTGTCATGATGATTTGCAAAGATAACTGTGCAGATGTACTAGATTTAATACAAATGCATGTGCAGCTGTATCTCTGTACATCTCTGTGATACTGTGACCTGTCACTACCATTATGTCTTCCAGATAATGCCTCATTCACACCTGCCAGCGTACAGCTGCCAGGAGGATGATGTCCTCATCCCGTACCTCCACGAGAACTATGAGGTGTTGTTCAGCCATGTGCCACAGCATGCCCAGCAGTGTGACAACCTGTGGCAGGACCTTCGCAGGAGGGTTAATGATGTGGGTGGCCATAACCGCACCTACCAGCAGGTACGCAGACACTGCATGGACTTGATACAACATGCGAAACAGAGTGCCACTGCAATCGCCAGGGAACAAGGTGGAACAGGTGGTGGGCCACCAACCCAGCCCCCACTCACACACACCAAGGAGCTACTGGCCAGCCTGGGGACACCCTCAGAACAGCATCCACAAACACTAGCTGCCATCGTGGAGGTGGCTGTCTCCCAACTAATGAGCCTGGAGTTGCCTGGTAAGTCACTACTGCACATATGACTATTATATCCCATTTAGTTGCATGTGTCACTGTACAATATGTAATGTAACATCATATGCAAGGTATGTTTACACACATGCTGCATACTACAGTATGCTACCCTGTGTATGTACACATGTGCATACTATATGCTATTGTACAGGCGAATGTGTTAACATGCACAGTGCACCCTGTGGCTGTCATACAGTCATGGATAATGTTCAAACTGCTGTCACCCCTATACAGGTACCTCTGGCATGCCGCTCAGACATCAGTCCATTGCAGGTGAGACTGTCATCAGTATCAGGCATGTTAATGCATATATCTATTTGCCATGTGGCCAGTTAACACATGTACACATCATGTATGGTCCAGTCACAATATACAGGTCGCATCTCCCATCATTCACACTGGCTACCCATGTGCAATATATACAAATGAAATGAAACACCGACATGAAACCACAGTATCTGTCATTGCTACATGTGTGGACAGCTGTGCATACAACGATGGAGGTGTTGTTCAATGTAGGCATATGTACTATACATTGGAACAACACATGTGTGGTACGCAAACAGTACCACACAGTGAGCTGGGATATGGGCAGCCCACAGGAGTCACCACTGTGTTATATGCCCCTGCAATGGGTGCACACATTGTGATGTACCATCTGACATGTCCCAAACATGTAGTGTTCTGGCTGCAATATTGTCACTATCCCATAATACATACCCCACATATCAAACATACAACCCGTTGTCTGCATAGCCCTGTGGATGGTGACATATCTGACATCTATGGGTGTATGTCATATGGGACTACACAGACATGTGAGATAGACAGCCATCACAAACATTTGGCCAACACATGTTCACATATGGCCATGGAGGATGGCCAGAGACATGTAGCCACACAGTACATGTGATGTGTATACACCCTGTTGCACATTGTCCACACATGGTCCAACTATCACCTTAGTTGACTGATTATGCAGTTGATGTGGTACACTGGACATCCTAAAAGCCTGTGCACAGCTAGTGGAGGTGTCACGTAAGTCGACCATATAAGATGTGTTGAACATCACGACTGTGTCATAGCATGACAGTAGTCACCTGTACAGCTTCCACAGACATTGACACCACATCAGGCCACAAATACCATACATTTCACTTTCTGCTGTAGGACATCACTGTCAGCCATGCACCCAGCGTGTGGGGTACATCAATGTCATGTGGGACATGGTGTATTGACAAGTCTGCCATGTGTGGACATGGTTGCCAGGCAGCTAAGACTCTGTTGTAGTTGTGCAGGGGTATCATCCATAGGTCTTCCAGTGGCCTGTCACATGACACAGCATGGTTTGGTGTGTATACACCTCAGCAACGTGGGTCACAATCCACAGTTATGTCATGTATATGCACGCAGTTATGGCTATACAATGTGTGCATATTACACACTGTATAGCAATATAGACACCTCATGATGCCATGCAATGGCACAGTATCTGTACTTCACACTGTATAGCAATGTAGACGCCTCACACTACCCTTCCATGCTCATGCACATTTGCTAAACGTGCATTCTATCTATAGGGCATACAGACAACACTGCAATGTGATACCCATTACAACATTGTACATGTTTCGGGACACCATTGTGTCAGACATGTATGCATGTCAATGCACACGTCAGCATATTACATGTCAAGGACACTTCAGCCATGTGTACTGTTAACCTGTGCTGGTCCACATGGTGTATCACAGGGATGCATGCTTACTACCATGATTGTGTGAACTGCATGGCTACTGATATGACACCTGCTTGCTGTTGTGTGCAACCCAGGGAGGTATGCTAACTACCACTATTAATGTCTGAGCTAGATGCCATCTGCTGTATCACATGCATGCTGCATGCCGCCTGTCAAATCACATACATGGTGTGTCTGTGTGTGTGTGTGTGTGTGTGTGTGTGTGTGTGTGTGTGTGTGTGTGTGTGTCTGTGTGTGTGTGTCTGTGTGTGTGTGTGTCTATTGTAATGTAGAGTCTTTCTTTGCATTCACAAGTAATGTAGGTGCGTTACCCTCCTGCGGTCCGTCTGATGTTAGTGTCCGCACAGATACTAGCAGTGATGAACATATGCATGAGGTACAGGCAGGGTTGTCAGGGGCTGAATCTGTGCCAGTGGTTGCCATCCCAGCTATGTCCCCCTCTTCCCCACACGCAGTTCTCATGCCAACACATACCCCATCACCAGTGGCCATAGAGGAAGGACAGTCAGCGTGTGTTAGCTTGGAACAGGAATGTGTGTTGGCTATAGAAGGTGTGTCTCCACAACATGGTGTCAGTTTAATGATAGCAGATGTTCCACACAGGCATGTGGCCAGTGCTGCTTGTAGGAGGGCCTCTGGCAGACATGCACCTGCAGGACAGAGCGCAGCAGCTGGTGTCACCAGACGCATGTTCCAGACTGTAATGGCGGCACAGGCACATGCTGAATGGCAGAACAGAAAAGGGCAGAGGCTTTAGAGGGCTGCTATCCATACTCTAAATGACAACATCCAGGCATTGGCAAATGCTCAACAGCAGATTGTTGATGTTCTGGACAGGCGATTGGGTGACATGGTCGGAATCCTTGACCGTGGCATGGCAATCCGCGAGTGTGAGCTGTCTGTGCTGGAACATCTGGTAGGAGTGAGGCATAGGCCACATGGACGTAGGCCAGCTACACCACCTAGTGCAGGTCAACGTGAACACGCCACCTCACATGCCCGCTCTCATAGTGCCGGTAGCAGTAGCAGTGCAGCTGGTGCTGTGCTGTCCACACCAGGACACAGCAGGCCATTTGGACGTGGCCCTGGATGTTCCCAGTGGGGACATGGTTCCAGTGTACATGTGTCATCGGACAGTAGCCAATCTGTACCTCCGCCTGGTAGTGCCTGTGCAATCCCTGGCAGGCACAGGTCACATGGCCATGGCCGGACACAGTGAGCTGTAGATCCTGGTCTGTACAATCTGGAGCTATCAATAATACCCCTGTGTAGGCCTTGCAAAAGGCAGAACTGTGTGCAATCATACACGCACACAGCAAAAACATCTGTAGGGCACCACAACACCCACATGCATAACGACCATACATGTCCAATCAGATCACTGGCCCTTACCCACACACATGATGTCATCCACTGGTGCAGCCTATGCCCCTGGAAAACATTATCACTTTGTGCATATGATGATGCCTGTGCCGCATCCCTGTCATCCACACCATCGGTGCAGGGACGTGCTCAAATGGTCTGATGCACAGGGTGAACAGAATAGTGAAAGAAGTGTATATTACATTAGTTGTGTACTGTTGACATGCACCAGACATACCATGCACTGCAGGTTTATAATGCATTGTTATATGTTCACAGTATGTGTCTTGGTAACAACAGTAACAGCATGTTAGTAATGATGCCCTGATTCCCTCTTTATGGTCTACTTGCATGTGTCAACAAGTAGCAGTGTTTGCAGTTTCCCATGTGTAAATGTGGAGTACTCACAGGCATGTATGGCAATACCAGTATGCTATACATAGCCTCAACCTGACTGTTAGAAAGGCTACCATACCACAGATGTCCACACATCTACTGATCCAGAAGCATGTGGGCTGTTTAATAGGCTACAGTGGCTAGAGACGTGACATCCATACCAGGTCACATCACAGGTATGTTGACATGGTGTGGGGGGTTTACACAGCGGTCTGGCCGATGACAACGTTAGAGGCCACTTGATAGCATGAGGCCTCACTGTGTAGCAGTAATACCCTGTCACATTACAGGATGAGAACACACACAGAGATACACAGAAACACACAGTAACATGCCCACACTCACGGGGTCAACAACACTATAAAGCACACTCAGTAGTGTTGAGGTGAGGACCCCTGCCTATGTGGTAATCACCCTCACAGTACTGTGCACCCACACGATGCGACACAGAGAATGAACATGTACAGGTAGCCAGTAAGGCTGAGACCAATGGCATCAACAGGGTAGTAGACTGCATCACCATGCGGGGTTAGGGATCCTGTCTGTTCTGTATGGTAGCATACACCCTCACTCCATGCACCAGACAGCCATACATACACACACACACACACACACACACACACACACACACACACACACACACACACACACACACACTGTGGAGTCCACAAATGTCATTCACATATGGATAGCTGACATGTGTGTGATACACACACCACCCCTGCCTACGTCATGCTTTCCACACTGCAATATGTACAGATCTCTACAACAGTGTACAGGGGTGTTTAACAATTGGGATGTATTCCCCACCATATGTGGCATATATGGTCACACAAGCAAACACACATGGCAGTACTGTGAATGATACACCTGCTGTATGATGATACATCTGACAGACATGCAGCGGTATTGGCCGCATTATGTGTACCAATGCTACCTTCAGCAATTGTGCTGCTATATGCACACGGGAGGATGTAAGTGTTACAGGTGTCACGTGACTTACAGTCAGTAACACCCAATCGCTGTGTAGCTTTTATGTCTTCACCGTCAAGTAACAGTAACACAGTGTACTGTTTGCACATGTAATGGTAGGATGGCTTGTGACACACCTGTGAGCCGTCCCCGGCAAACATCTATCTGCAAAGGTGGATCACCACTTTATGTACACACATCCATCCATACCTGATGTACATCCTACCGTACTGTCAGTATTTCACCATATACAGGTGTCAATGATGGGGCTGCATTGCAACTGCATGTTGTAGTTAGGCACAGATGAATTACATACATCAGCTACTGCACATGCATGGTAGCTGCATGCACACCACTACATGTACATGTGTGTTGGTCCTACATGCCTGTCATGTAGCCATGTTTGTATGCATTGCAATTGGTGGACATGTGTGATGACATACGTAACACATGGACTGTTGTATGATATGATGGGTGTCATGGGTAACTAGTACAGAGGGAATGGTTCCTCGGTCAACATTGCTACCTCATGTACTGTTAGCATTCAACAGCCATGGACCTACCTTCCATGTGCATGCATGTGATTGCTGTAGCCACTTGTCTACATGGAGGACAGCAAAAGCTATGCCATGTACATATATGTTGTGTGTGCGTGTGTGTGTGTGTGTGTGTGTGTGTGTGTGTGTGTGTGTGTGTGGTCCATGCACATATCCACTGTGATTACATGTATGTCATATCCAAACATGTGTGTTCTTTGGTGTACAGCGACAGTCATCTGTCACAGCTGTGTAAGACCCAGGGCCCCTGTTATGTGTAGAGCCGACCTGGTTATGTACAGTGGTATCATTGCATTGCATAACACATGATGGAACCCTGTCAGTACATGTGTATTCTGCACAGTTGCTGTAGACCTATGTACAGTCCACTGGTCATGAGTCACACGGTGTTGTGGTAATGTATGGATGTGTGTTGCTGGTCCAAGGACATGATGTCTGAGGGCTACATAGTAGAATGCGGCGTTTACCTCTGTGATCTGCACCTGAGACATCTGTGATGGCTCTTGAGTGTGTACTGGTCAGTACATGTGAGTGGCCTTCATGTACGTGGGGACAGTAACACCATACTGTGCCCTTCCGTGTTTAGAATCCGTGTACATGCAAGACAGCCCTTTGCAACTGCTAAGTGCGTGAACATGCCCAGTATGCCATTGTGTAGCTGGACACACAGTACATTCCAAACTGTGCCCTTCCATGTTTAGAATCCATGTGCATGCAAGATAGCCCTTCACTTCTACTAAGTGTGTGAGCATGCCCAGTACGCCGTTGTGTAGATGGACACACAGTACATTCCAAACGGACGTGTGATACTAAGTGTGTGAGCATGCCCAGTGACACCTTGTGTCGGTGATGTGCCTCTGTGTATGGGCATGGCCACTGACATCCTGTATAGCGATAGTGGTCATCCAGGCAACAGATGTCCATACCCCACATCAGGATGGATGCCTACATTGAACACACTGGTTGACTGAATTGAAGGGTGTACTGTCTGTGGCGCGTCTTGTATCTATGTAGTGTTGTAATAGTGCTCCGTAGATAGGCAGTTGTCCCGCGCACACCACTGCTGTGTGTTTGTCTACGTCTACCTTGGGACAGTAATATGCTTTTAGACTGCTCACTGTCTATACATACCCTATCGGTGTCTTTGCCTTTGCGGATGATGTCATCCACCTAGAAGTATGCCTCTGGGAGTGCTGTGTTCCAGTAATCTCGGTAGCGGGTTCTGTAACTGTGTAATGCTGTAGTGTGATAAGGTAGTTAGGTGTATGTTCGACACCCAGCCCTGCCAAGTGTGTGCCTGTGTGTGTGTGTGTGTGTGTGTGTGTGTGTGTGTGTGTGTGTGTGTGTGTGTGTGTGTGTGTGTGCGTTTCCAGCTGCCTGGGGACAGAGTAATGCTTTAGACGGCTCACTCCACATACATTCCCTATCGGCGTCTTTGCCTTTGCGGATAATGTCATCCACCTAGAAGTATGCCTCTGGGAGTGCTGTGTTCCGGTAATCTCGGTAGCGCGTTCTGTAACTGCGTAATGCTGTAATGCTGTAGTGTGATAAGGTAGTTAGGTGTATGTTCAACTCCTAGCCCTGCCAAGTGTGTGCCTGTGTGTGTGTGTGTGTGTGTGTGTGTGTGTGTGTGTGTGTGTGTGTGTGTGTGTGTGTGTGTGTGTGTGTGTTTCCAGCTGCCTGGGGACACATACATTCTCTATCGGCATCTTTGCCTTTGCGGATGATGTCATCCACCTAGAAGTATGCCTCTGGGAGTGCTGTGTACCAGTAATCTTGATAGCGCGTTCTGTAACTGCGTAATGCTGTAGTGTGATAAGGTAGTTAGGTGTATGTTTGACTCCCAGCCCTGCCAAGTGTGTGTCTGTGTGTGTGTGTGTTTCCAGCTGCCTGGGGACAGAGTAATGCTTTTAGATGGCTCACTCCCCATACATTCCCTATCTGTGTCTTTGCTTTTGCGGATGATGTCATCCACCTAGATGTATGCCTGTGGGAGTGCGGTGATGCTGGAACTCGGTAGCACGTTCTGTTACTGCATAATGCTGTAGTGTGGTAGACTAGACAGGTAGGTGCTCGATTCCAAGGCATGGCAGGTGTGTGTGTTTGGCAGTTATACTGTATGTGTTGGTATCTGTGGGTGGCTAGCTGCAGGATGTGTTCAGTGTGTTTTGTTGCTGACCTATATAGTGTCCACAGCCCGCATATTCTGCCAAGACACTGGGTTGTCAACACATACATTGAACAATAAGTCTGGTGAGTAACAGTCAGCAGCCCTGCTCTTACCCTTGATAAGGTCTGACCCGTGTGACGCAACATAACACATGTGCCTTGATAGTAAGAACACTACATGATGCAGGTGGCACATGTAGTTTTCTTTTCATTCCTGTCTAATGCATTGCTGTCATGTGGTCTGCTGTTGTGATATAAATGCCATATCTACATATGTGTGTACATGTATATGTGTGTATGTATATATATATATATATATATATATATATATATATATATATATGTCCATGTATATATGTATACAAATAATATATATGATATATGTAGATGTAGAGGTAGACATAGATGTGAACATATATGTCTGGGGACATCAGCACTATTGAATGTTTGTGCCGGATGATCTGCAAGTGATAACCTGGGATCTATGTATATCTGCCATGGCGTGGTGGTAATGCACATCTTCTGTAGTGTGCAGGGCCATGGGTTGTAGTCGTGTAGACACCGGTTATTTTGTTGCTGGGAAGACCATGGGACATCGAATATGGTGATAGTAAGGCACCTGTTGCCAGTTGTGTATGGATCTGAGTGACACTGAGCAGTGGTTATTAATTTGGAGGTTCGATATGGGTCATATAACTATTCATTAGAAGACTATACTATGCAGATGAGGTTGACTATAGTGCATCACATTTATCACCAGGCTGTGCTGCTGGTCCCAGGAGTGTATGTGTGTAGTCAGCCGGGTGCAGGTCTCGAATATAGTTGACAGCATGGGAGGGGGGTCAGGTATACTGTACGTACATTGCATTACTGTGCCTCGGGAGTGCTCCTGCCTTAGCACACCTAAACTAGGGGTGTGTCTATACCTGCCTGGTGACATTGGAAGGGATGACAGCAGTGGTGGGGTAGTCAGGGTGTACAGGTTGCACAAACAGGTGTTGATCAGCACAATCAGCAGATGACATGGCCAGCCCACACATGAACAGTACATTAATGTGAGCAAGCAGCATACACACAGGTTTCGTCTGCACTCTACACCACCGGTGTATACCTGCAGGGACATTTCATGACACAGTCCAACCAAATGACACTGGCTGCAGCAGGCAACATATACCAACATGTGCAGGAGGCTGGTTGAGTGAGGATGTGTATGCTGCCGAACAACCCTTACTGAGGTGACATAAGACTTTATAGACCGAGGGTGACTTACCAGGGGCTACATGGGCTGGGGATGTTGGAGCCTATGGGGTGGACAGAGACCTTCTACAGCAGCTTTTTGACCTGTGCCTGCCACACCTGACACATCAAACAGGCCGAGGGAAACACATCACAGTGGATACCATGGTATGTGTTGGCCTAGGTGTACTAGCCACAGGTACCCTCACACAGCACAACTGGGGATATCATGGGTATTTCACAGGCATCTGCATCCAGAGTATTGCACCAGTTCACAGACACCATGTCAACACATGCTAGTGAGCACATACATGTCCTCAACACATGTGATTAGTAGACCAGCAATATGCATCTGTTCAACCACATGGATGACTACCCTGGGGTACTGGGTGCTATAGCCTGCACACACATACACATCGTAGCACCACCCGGTGAGCATGGTAGGGCCTACATTCACTGCAGGGGCATACCCTTCAACAACTAAGCCATATGCGATGGCCAGGGCATGAGATTGAATGTGTGTGCTGTCTGCCCTGGAAGCTATGATGTGTCCGATATATAGCTTCTGACACAGCTGTAGCACACCAGTGCCAATATGGACATCCCCTACAGTCTCCTAGTGGGGGATGCTGGGTAAACACTGGTGTCATGGCTGATGATACCCATCAGCAATGCACACACACCTGAATACTCACACCATACTGAGGCGGATGCACATGCAAGACATATACTTGTGCATGTGTTTGGGATGCTCAGTTCACAGTTCTGGTATCCGGACACATCTGTTGGAGCTCTGCAGTATTCACAAGCTACATGCATACAAGTTGTTATGGTATTTGCTATGCTACACAATCTTATCCTGCAGTTAACAGTTGCAGCAGGAACAGCATGGGGCAGGGCCACACAGCCCAACACCACTGCCAAGGCCTGTACAGGCACAGTGTGACTTGGTGAAGGAACTACCTGAGCAGGGCACAGTCAGTGAAAGCCCGTGCATAGTATGACCTGCCTTTGGCAAAGAGGCAACACAAGGCATATGCACTGACACAGTAGGTACCCAGGGATTTCCCCTCTCTGACCCACACACAGTACAATGGATGCCAAACATGACAGCACCTGTGCTCGGCCATGTATAGGAGGTGCTCTGTGTGCACCCGACATAGGCAGCACTCCAGCACCATCCTCAAGTCCGGAACACACCCAGGGTATGTCTATTGACCTAACAAGTGGCAGTTGTATTAAAATGTGTAGTTACCCATTGCTATGGTATGTATGTGAGCATACAAGTAACTGTGGTGGCCAAATGTTAGGGCAGCAGACAGTATACATCCATAGTGGCACCATGACCTCTGTAGCACATACGGGGGTCACAATGGTAGCCTGTAGTACACAGGGTGTCCTAACCCACTGCAGATTATGGGCTGACCATCATGTGTGTCCATACAGCCCACACACGTTCCATGCAGCTGGACAGATGTGGACCAATAAAGACAAATGATATAAGATGGCCTATGGATATGCCCAATGAATGACCCCAACCCCCTAAGACACACACATATGACAGCAGGCCAGGCAGTTTGATGTAGGTTGTGTAAGCTAGGACATCCAACACCACTGTGCTGGTAATTAAACCTGGGAACTGACATACCCTGGTATCCCTCCAACCAGCAATTTAGTTAGGTCCACACACTGACATGGAGTACCCAGCATACCAGTACAGTAGCGGCAGATGTGTACAACTGTTGGCTGTGCCCCCGTCAAGCCTACACATGTGAGAGTCATGTGCACCACCCACGGTGCTGTGTAGGACTGTGGTTGTGGTTGGATGTCCCCCCCACGCTATGCAGACATGTAGCAACTGTCAATGCCACATGACCATTAGCTACCCTACAGACACAGCATGACACCTGTGTGTAGAACGGAGGGGTCAGCAACACAGTACTAACTATCTGGACATGTGACACATACAATACAGTTGACCATACTTGGCATGCTCACACACATGATGGTATGACGATAATGTCGGTCGACAACATGCTCAACAGTCATACTGGGCATGCTCACACACTGAAACATAGGATGGCCAGTCATGCATACACTAGTGGTCCGGACATATCTGCCAGTACATTGCTATACTGTTGGATGTCTGCGCTGTATGGTGTGTGTGTGGTCTATTGTCTGTACATATGCCATGGTCTATTGTTAATTCACATGAGCTATGTGAGCAGGGTACTTCTACCATCACGTGTATAGGGCGGTTCTTTGTTTGCGGACAGGCCGACGCCTTTGGATACAGACTGGGTAAGGCACATTCCAGCAGGTGGGAGCAGTTGTGCGTGGGTTTGCAGAGTGTTAAGCACTGCTGACCTCTGGTCACAGCACCTTATATACGTTTAGACTCCACATTTCTTTGACAGTGCACTACTGGCATACTGGTAGACAAACACGCTTACAGACGCTCGCTCACTGACATTTCCGCTTACATTTGTCACTCACGCTGGGTGTGTGCGATCCCTTGTGATGTGTATTACATCGGACTACGACTACAGTATCGGGTATGTGTAACCATTTTGCGACGGCAGGCAGTCGTCTGTACAGACTCGGCGGCCTGTCCAAGTGACTAAATCATATTATATGCATGTTCCTCATACGATCTGCTCCCATCTGCCTGATACATGGGAACCGATACTCTGCAATGCTGACATGTGACTTGAGTTTGTTAACACAGCTGTCCGCCGAGTCATGCTACTGCATACCTACTGCACGTTGTCCACCTTTCAGATTGCACGACGGGAGACTGTAGGAGTGACACCTTTCCCACTTTGCATGGGACAGTCCCTCATCATGCATATCTCATGTGACAATACCAGAACTCTCCACCAATCGGGGACATATTTCTACAGAATCAGGGACAGGTCAAGAAAAATCAGGGACACTTTTACAAAAGTAGTGCTATTAACTTGAAACATTGACAGAATCAGAGCATATGACTTAATACACATATTCTGATGTAACAGTTGTTTATAACTCTTACTTATCGTCATTAGTCAGTAAGTGTAATTCACCACCTTTCCTTCAACAGCCACTAATTTTAGGAGGGATTAAGAGGGACAGAGTTAAACTTTCAGTCAAACTCAGGGACGTACCTGACATTCAGGGACAGTTGAGTGGTATGGACAATACTCTAGCTATTGCAACTGTCCTGATTAGGGGACATTCTCATGTTGTACGTGTCTGTACTGGTTGCTTGTTACAGATCTTGTATACCTGACATGTCGATATGTCATATGTAGTAGCATAAGCAACTTTACTGCTGCTAGACTACGCTTTGATTTGTTCCGATATGTATATTTCTGTACTATGCATGGCTGTAGGTATGTTCTGCCCTGGTACATCCGACATTTCTACAGAGCAGGTTCCACTTTGGCCATTCAGAATGGTGGCGGCCCTATAGACCCTATATGTAGAGCTATCACATGTGTCAAGGCAACACATACCCACAGCCAGTAGTAAATGGACGACTTCCACAGTTTGCATACGTTAAGGTTATTCATGTAGCATTATAATTGATAATACTGTTTCCTATTACATGTAGCTGTTACTGATACAACAAATTGATGTCTGACACCACTACACACACTATATAGCCTCCATTCCCGAACTCACAGGTCATGTGCCATAACTGTCATTTTGCAGGACACAACTGCCCAGACGGGTGTGTCCCTCACAGAAGTAAGGGTGTTGAACCTCTTCTATTATGCTATCATCTACCTAAGGTGGTCAGCAAATTATGCACTTTCCGTCAGTAGCAGAACTCGCATACCAATGGGTGTGAATGAACACTGTATCAGGGACAATGCATAACACCCTGTGGGACACATTTAGATGATTGGTTCTATTAACCAGACACATTCACAGTCACAGAGCATATGTATTCATTCACGTTTGTCGAGGTACATGCTGTTTATGACTCATACATGTTGTCATCTGTCATTACCTGTATTCCGCCACCTGTTCACCTAATATCACTAGTTCTGGAAGTGTTTAGTTGGACTTTGTTACATTCTGATACATAACTATGGACGTCCATGCTAATTGGGTACACGGCACTGATATGGTCTCTATGTATTCCCCCGATGGTTTACAGACTATCCGGTAGATGTGCTCTTCAGGTTTGGGAGGTGTAGGCATATGCTATGCCCACATAGGAATATTAATGACTTCCACTGGGTGGGCTTACTACATCTCTGCCAGCCAACACCTGCACACTTAAGCCCATTAATGCATACCCATGGTCCACCTAACTGGTACCCCTCTACAGCAGTTGTGACAAATACTTACTGTGAGCGCAGCTGGGGTATGAGCACACCCCTACACATCGCCCACTCTCCCCATCTCAGGACACATGTCGTACGTTTTGTCAACCCATGTATTATCACACTTGCACAACCTACTGTTCCATGTACACCTACATCCTGCTCGTATTAATGTCAGCAGATTCACACATACCCTGAATTTTTGGGGTCCCACAAGGGACACCGTTATCCATGTTTAAAGTGTAGACCTTGCAGAACTCTCCCACTGGTACTTTCCTACCGGTGTTTTGGACAGCGGTAGTGTATTGATCTGTATCGCCTCTCTGTATGTCTGTCCGGCCTAGCTGGGCGATGTGGGGGGTACAACGTTTATTTATTGGACCTCCCAGTCACATATGCCCAGGCTGTAAATATGTTACCCCTAATTGCTGTGAAGTAACCTATTTATGTACATGTGTATATCTACATTGACATATATATTTTGTTTTGTGTGTATGTGTATATATCAGTACCTGTTGTTTGTGTATATATATCTATCTATATATATATATTTGTAGTATATCCTTGTGTGTGTGTGTGTGTGTGTGTGTGTGTGTGTGTGTGTGTGTGTGTGTGTGTGTGTGTGTGTATATATATATATATATATATATATATATATATATATATATATATATATATATATATATATATATATATCCGTATGAATATATATGTGTATGTAAATTAATATAGATATATGTATATATACGTTTTTATCTATATATACATCTGTGTGTCCGTTAACCTATACATTTTCCGGACATGGACACTTACACATGCATATTGGGTTTTATCTCTGCTTCAACAGCATACTGTTGCCTTAGTCATTATGACACCGACACTTCACTCCGGTGAACTTGTGCTCACAATATTGCACGTTATACAGCGGACAGATGTTGCATGTTTTTCATGTCTGGGGTGCTGCTGCTAAGTGGGATGTGATACAGTGTCATTCAACCTATTATTCGTATGCACAGCCTATTATTCCTGCTACTGTGTTTGTTTCTGTGCACATTCATATTATTGCTGTTGATAGGATGTGTGTTTGTGTTACTGTGACTGTATGTCAACATATTGTTGTCTTCATGTAGTTGTGTCTTTCTGCTTTTCCCGGTTTGGAGTTGTCACAGCAGAACTCCATTCCTCTCATGGGTGGCTTATAGGTTTTACATGCCGGGCTGCCAGCCCTGATGCACAACATCTGACAACGATACGCCCATTCATGCATGTCTCCACACAAATGATGCTCTATCTGGGAATCACACCTATGTACTAGCTGACCTCCACAGGCCACTCCATTGCACCCGGCACAACATACCCTAGCACTCCTGTGTCCATAATCGCATAGCCATAGTTTCTCCTGCACACCCATGTTGAGTTTCCACGCATAACAGCCATTATACACCTGATATCGCAGCCATGACACACCTTTACACATTGACCTCTCATGAGCGTTGGGGCCCTACACACATTTTGTACCACCTAGTGTATTCACAGGCTCACCATCCATTCACATTTGCACATACGTGCCTTTCCTGGTGTTATGGATTACGAACAATTTGCGGGTTACAAGTGTAGGTGGTCGCAACATGTACTACATTCTGTCTGTTTACAATGCTGACATAGCACTTCAACGATGTTATGGCCACTGGTATAACCCTGCCTCTGGTGTGAAGAGTGGTGCTCTACTCACACTTGTGCAGCTTTATGTGACATATGCTGCGAGCACTTCATAATTCCTTACTTGCTCTGGATTCCCTTCACAATCCTTATGTTTGCTTTCATCTTTCGGCGTTCCTTATATATATATATATATATATATATATATATATATATATATATATATATATATATGTACATATATATATATATATATATATATATATATATATATATATATATGTGTGTGTGTGTGTGTGTGTGTGTATATAGATAAATATATAGATATATAATTGCATATTTCTGTTATGTCTGTGGATATTTATCTATACACACATCTATCTAGCTATATATATAAAAGTTACAGCTGTACAAGACAACATACATTTGCTATGCTAATAGCTGCGTACACCCGCGCAGGCACACTTGCATCTACTTATTCTGAGTTACATATATTTACAGGCACTTCTTTGGGATTACATGTGCCTTATTCCTTATGAAAGTACCACTTTGATGGAATCCGGTTAACGGACCCATGCGAACGCGGTCACCTTTACATGTATAAATGTTGGCTTTACAGCACAGAGGCATTCATTACACAATTAATATGTGCTATAGTCGTACTTGAACCGGGAATGCCTTTAAGTTGGGTGGTTGCTGTAACCACTACACTATTGGTGTTCTGGCTCATTTATATGTATACCCATGGTTCATAGCTACTCTGACATATGCCTCACCCCTTTCCTTACACAGCAGGCATCCATTCTCCTGCTGGGAAAACCGCAGTACTACAGTTAGGACATTCCCTGTTTCCTACTGCTCTGGACCCGTGCTGCAAGTCTACTCACTCCAAAGATATTCAGAACTCCTACGCTTATAGTCCTAGCCCATATGTGTGTTTGATTGTCAGGGTGTTCATGTGCTGGTCCATGTTCAGGCTCGGCTGACTGGTGACTAGAACTGCCCTGGTGCTATTCAAAGATCAGACATAGCACATGGACAGAGTTAGTCCAGATTTTACCATTCTACCTGTGTTTACAGACGCAGGTGTTTGGGCACCTCTGACCACATTATTGGGTTGTCGCTACATAATTTAGGGTGGGGAGTGGTTCCACTACATAATGCAGGTTGGGGGGTGGTTTCCATGCATTTCCCTTCCTATTTGACTATTTTATTCATTTATAGATAAAATGAATATTATTCTGGACATCTGTTATAAATTCACTACAGGTATGCAATAGTCCTGTCTACAGATGTGACAGTTGGTTGGTGTACTTATGTGTACGGACCTCTGTAATACTTGGGGACTCGTTTCTACAGTGACAGGGACAAGGCTATGACAACTCAGGGACAATCACGGACACTTCTACCATATTAGTACTATTAACTTGGAACGTGTTGACAGATTCGTAATACTACTAATTTTCTGCAGTTAAATGCGTCTATTACTCTTCATTGTTGTAAGTAGTCATTCTCATTCAACACCTTTCCCCCAAAGGTCACTGGCTTTGTGAGTGGTCAAGAGGCTGGCCAGTTATTGTGCGAATGCTCTGACCATTGGTAGCGTTGACATTGTCATATGTACAGGTTGGGATGTATTCTGGGGACTAGGGTTGCCACCTTTTCAAATGGCCAAGATAGGACATTTTCAGAACACACATCAAATTTTACAAGCCGACACATACCCACGGTCAGTACAAAGGATAGAACTTTACTTATTTGCCTACATAAAAGCCTATTGTTGTAGCGGTTTAGTTGCTTATTCTGTTTCTTGTAACATTTAGGTATTTTAGATACTGAAATAATTATTTTCTGCAACTATTACATAACATATGGGACATAATTATGTCCTACAATCCCAGGACATTTGCCATTTGTAATGTATTTTGTCAGGACACAACTGTCCAAAGAGGGACTGTCCCTCGCAAAGCGGGACAGATGGTAACCCTACTGTGGACACCAGATTGTTTGGGCCAACACATAGCCACGGTCAGTGCAGGTTTAGAACATTCATTTGTTTCCTAGCTGTGAGCCTTATACCTATGGCACTTTTGTTGTTTGCCTGTTTCTTCTAATTATGTTTATTCTATCCTTACGGGACCGCTTTAGGCAACTGTTACATGCAGTATGGTACATAGTTATTTCCTACAATCACAGGACATTTGGCATTGCATCATTGTTGGTCAGGTCACACCTACACACACATTAATTGTCCCGCACACAGTGGATCAGGGGGTATCCTGTTTATGTCAGTGCCTTCATCACCCTTATACCATGTGCCACTATGCGAATGTGTGCAATATATTCTCTCGCTTATTCGTGTCGGGACACGTGCATCACGGGCAGGTGTTTGATCCTGGGTAGTAGATTCTGCATGACAATCTAGGGCTGGACAGTCTCGTGCACCACTACTGCACATTCCAACTTGTGTCCAGATATCTACAGGACTGGACTTCGTGTCTTCATACCCATTCTAATGTTTACACAGGTTACTTATCCCATGAGGGATATCCCAAAAATTGAACAAGACCAAAACAAGACAAATACCGAACATTCTTCTGGCGTTACAAAAATGTGTTGGGGGTTTTACATGCAAGGGATACATAGTTTACAATCCTGAAACTGCCTAGGGTGACACTACCTACTACATATGCGTAGTGGTCACTATGTGTAGATGTGGCTGCACCAAACCAGTAGGCCAAGTATGGCTGGATTTGGTGGACGTTCAGGTATGGGAGCGGGTTGTGTGCTGTGGAGGGGATGCTGGGTAGTCCATTATGCATCCAGGTGTGTTGCATTTGATATGGCCAGTTCCATCAGGACCAATCTGTGGGTATGTGCCGGTGACATGTCTATACATTTGTATCGCACATTTTAATATTCATATGTTTGTGGGATTGTGTTCTACAGTATGGCCTGTCTGGTTGTATTGCAAATGTGTATACATGTTTTTGTGTTTCTTTCTGCTTCACCCGGTGCTCCCTCATACACCTCCGGTTCACCTATTCTGCATACGACACAGTGTCACCTTGGAGGATTATACCATTACCCATCCCCCACACACACATATTCCTGACACTCCATCATCACTGCTTTGGTTGATGGCCCATGACACGGTCAAGGTAACACATTGCATACCCTACATATGTCATGTACCTGTATGGTTGTGTGGACTACCCTGCCATGTTTGACTTTCCACATGCTATACCTCATGCACATAGGTACACACCCATACTTAACTTTCATGACATGGTTGGTATACCCCAGTAATACCCGATCGACTGTGACACATCCTGACAAGTTCGGCTTGGACTGCTGATGTGCGGATTTTGGCCGACTGTTCTAATCATTGGTAGGATGCCACCTTTTCCTATGTCCAGGATGGGATATATTCCGGACACATATCCGAATGTACTGGACAACACGCACCCACAGTCAACGGTATGGATAATACTGTTCCTTTCAGCCTACATGTTGCCTTATTGTTGTAGCAATTTATATGCTCCTTCTGTTTCGTTTACATGCTTATTCTATTTCCTGTCACATTTGGTATGTGAAATATGGACATACCTATTGTATGTGACTATTACATGCATTGTGGGATATAATTCGGTCATACGGTCGTTAGATATGTACATTTATCGTATTTTTTGTTATGGACACATCTGCCCAGCTGTGTACCCTCCCTCACAATATGGGGTCAGCTGGTGACCCTGACCATTGAGCTGAATGTACCTATTGGTGGCGCGCTAACATATGATGCGTTTCACTTCCACTTGGTATAACTATCTACACTGCGTTGGACTACGGGCACACGGTTTTCAATGTCATTTGTTTGCTGGATAGGGACCCATTATTCCCTACTGTGCATTTGTGTTTGATTCTTCATTTTGTGTTCGCAGGAACTGTCTTGCATGCTTTGCATACGTTTTAGTATCCACGGACACTGATAGATGTGATTACTATTGCTTGCAAATTGTTATATGCAAGCATTTTAGGTTGCACATCGACAGCTGACATTTCTACGCCTCTGTGCGGCACTTCGACATGCCCTATGCACTCTTGCTCCTTTCCTATGCACGTGGCTGTGGCGGCAGTGCGCCTTCATTAATATGCATTTGGCACTACTGCGCCATCTTTATGCCGCACGGTCAGTGCAAGCCTAACGCCGGCCTTGCTCCAAGCTTCATGAATCCAGGGGTTTGTCCTTTCATTGTACCATTGAAGAAATTTCAGATTTACTATATAGTTATCTTCAAAGAATCAGGTAAATATGTTTAGTTTCTAAAATAAACAAAACGGCAGCAAATTCTACAGCAGTATTCTAGTTCATTAATATATACTGGATTCAAATATATTAATTGCAACAGCAATTATTATTATGTCCACTTCCCTTGAGTGCCCATTTACAATTTTATATTACAAAAGGAGTTTATAATATGTTGTACATAATGACTTGACGGCTACATATCTATCTAGCTATACATACATGCATATATATATATATATATATATATATATATATATATATATATATATATATATATATACACACACAGAGAGAGAGAGAGAGAGATTAACTTACTTTTACCTTGGAAATCACAGTGGTATACTGCTACCTTAAAGGAAAAGTCCACCCTCTCCTACAGTTTAACTTAACCTTTAGGTTTCTTTTTTCCCTGCAATATGGTTCCAGTATTGTATAGGTACCAGAAAACTGCCTATAGATTCATAGGTGTTTACTAGACTAATGACCACAAGGGCCTTTTTAAGCCTAGCAATGCACCCCAAATCTCTGACAAGTTCTGACACCCTTGATAAGTGTACGCAGGGGCTTGGAAGATGAAACATTCAAGCTAGGTACTGGGAGATAACCCATTTACAGGTCATAGGTGCCAAACCAGGGATGAGTTTCCTGTTCCTCATCCAATTGTCCAGGTTGCAATTGAATTGGGTTAGGGAGGAACTCCGCTTCCCATGGATGGGGAGCCTGTTCCAGAGTAATCTCTGGGATACATATCTGTCTCTCCAGGAGGTCCTATTTATATCACAGGCAAGGTTTAAGTCTTTAGAATGGGTAATTCTGGTGCTGTTGTTTTGCAGATATGCAGCAGTTCCATCAGAATGGGGTCTGACAATGCCCTGCATGTCAGGCATAGATCTCCTCTCAAAAGCCTGTAGGAGACAGAATACAGGTATAGAGCCTTAAGGCAGTCTGCATAGGACATTTTACTTAAGCCCTGTATTTTTTTAGTAAGGAACCTCTGTGGACATTTCAATTGTTGGATATGCCTGGTTAGGTACATACCAAAAGGGGCACTGTACTCAGAGATAGGGCTGATGAATACCAAATACAGTGGAACAATGATTTCCTTGGACTTAGATACCATACCTTTCTTTATAAGTTGTCCTGAAGGAACCGACACACAGCGGAAGCAATAATACGTCCTTTAATGAAAGTCACAGCTCACAGCAAGAAATTCTTTAAAAACCATACTAAAACTTATTACAAGAATACGGATCAAGCGCTTTCATCCACCGACATGTGGACTTCATCAGAATCAATTAATAAATTTAATCATCACTATTTAAACTCTTTTTAGTGCCATTTCTAAATAATAATTTAAAGAAATAAATCTCTACTTTTTATAAAAAGAATGTTACTTGTACATAAATTTATTATTAACATCTCTATTGCTAATTTAATTAATACATATCAATCCATAATATATAAACATATGTTTTAAAAATATGTTTTAAAAACGTACTTTTAAAAGTGTCAACTGTCATATAATACTGCTATACAATAGAATGAATTGCTGCCATTCTATGGTACATTCCTTGTTGAATCAATTCTGTTCATATATTGTGAACATATATTGTGAATCAACAGTGCCTAAAGGGTCTGAGTGTGAAAAAAATAAGAAATAAATAAATATGTATAATAATGTATAGTACCATATACCAACAGCTATGTTGTATTCTACTATACATATTTTCAGGGACAATGTGTTATATAATATAAATACAATTATAACATTATGTATAAAATTGCATACTCGTAAACTCAGTTGTATATAGTAGTAAATGCATCCATTAATTTAAATACATAGGCAGTACAATATAATGAATTCATATATCAACAATTTATATGTCCTGAAATGATGAATTATATAAAAAATACTTATAAAAACTTCCAATTAAAATTCATTTAAAATAATAGTCTTATATGTCTATTGATGTATAATAAAAAACACTAATTATGTTTATTAATATATATTTCAATTCATAATACCAGTGTTCATTCTGTAAAAATGGTTTTAATGTAATATAATCATTTAATCCGGGTGATGTTGATGCATCAGTTAGAATTTGCCATTTAGCTTCTCTCTCAGCTAAATGTGCCCTTAAATTACCTCCTCTCAGATTCGAAGTAACCATCTCTATAATGGCAAATCTGAAATGATGTGTACTGTCTGTGTATTGTATATGCCTAAAAAGTGCACTAGTACTGTCTTTCCTCTTAATGGCATATAAATGCATATAATGGCATATAAATGCTCATATATTCTCTTCTTAGAAGAGATATTACATTAAAATTGTATTTATATTATATAACACATTGTCCATGAAAATATGTATAGTAGAATACAGCAGCAATTCGTTCTATTGTATAGCAGTATTATATGACAGTTGACACTTTTAAAAGTATATTTTTAAAACATATTTTTAAAACATATGTTTATATATTATGGTTTGATATGTATTAATTAAATTAGCAATAGAGATGTTAATAATAAATTTATGTACAAGTAACATTCTTTTTATAAAAAGTAGAGATTTATTTCATTAAATTATTATTTAGAAATGGTGCCAAAAAGAGTTTAAATAGTGATGATTAATTTAATTAATTGATTCTGATGAAGTCCACATGGTGGATGAAAGCACTTGATCCGTATTCTTGTAATAAGTTTTAGTATGGTTTTTAAAGAATTTCTTGCTGTGAGCTGTGACTTTCATTAAAGGACGTATTATTGCTTCCGCTGTGTGTCGGTTCCTTCAGGACAAGTGTTTTTTTTTGTTGTATTGCTACCACCATTTGGCTTCTTTGTAAGTTGAGCAACATAGAAGAATTTCTTCACTACTGTAGACACTTGATGGTCAAAGGCTAGATTACTATCAATGTCTGTGTCCCTAAGTCCCTGACTACCAGGTCAACTCTAATGGGTGTGTTGTCAATATGATAGTTACCATTTTAATTTTTTTTTAATTTAACATTTGTTGACTGGGAAAGTCCGACTAGGTTCCACAGATCCTGTTTTCAGCAGAGGCCCGGGGAGAAACACTCCAGAAGCATGTCTTTAGAATGTGGGAGGAAACCGGAGTACCAGGAGGGAACCCACACAAACGCAGGGAGAACATGCAAACTCCACACAGAAGGCACCCCAGCCGAGAATCGAACCGGAGAACCTCTTGCTGTGAGATGACAGCATTAACCACTGCGCCACCAGGGGTGGATGACTTCCCGAAGGATACTATTATGCATTTCTTGGCATTTAGTTTTAGTCCATGGCTCTGACACCAGTTGTTTGTCTGTGCCAGCCCCTCCTGGAGAACATTTGTCTCATGTGGGATTTAATGACAGCTCCTAATTTGCAATCATCTGCATATTTAGTCAGCCAGAGACCACTGACATACTTAATGCCTCAGAATAAATGGAAGGGAAATCCCACTCAGGTTTTTAAACCTTAACTTTCCGCATAATTTGGCAGAGAAATTTGTCTCCAACACGTGACAAATCACAGATACAGGGAAATCTGTAGAGTTCCTTGCTGGGTGTTGTCCAAAATCTTACACAGAAAATCAGTCCTGCTGAAGTCAGCAGGCCAGCACCTGTTTCAGTAAAAACATCCCACTTTGGGCATATAAAAAGATGACAACACTAACAGTCAACCGGTTTTGTTTGTCTTAAGAGGCCTGGGTACTTATGCAGACATTTATTTCTCTCTCTCTTTCTCTCCTTCTATCATCATGCTTCCACTAGAATCAGGAAACCCTTCTATATGGCCCAGTTAATTTCCAAGAAAATGTCTTCAAAATCCAAAGTTGTCATCCTGCCTCTGCACTCTTCCCTTATCAGATTCAGCATTAAATACAATGCCTACTACATGAATGAAATAATGACTCTCTGAAAAAGGTCTGGTTTATCACAAGAACAGGAATACATTAATAGGGTAAGGAACCATTAAAATTCCATAATGAAGCAAAATGAATCTCTTTGCACTGTCCCAAGTCATGCACAACAGGAGACATCTCTTATGAGGTGCACATTATGTTTATTTGTCTAAATCTGATGACTATGACATTTTGTGCATATAATTTCCCATATCATTTTTATATTCATTTCTTGGTATTCTTTTGAACATATCTGAAAACATGCATTTTTCTGGACTTCATTGTTCACCTAGTTACAAAACATACCATGAAAATACTGATAAGTGAACTGTCATTTGTCCATATATTTAAAGTTGTGAGACTTTCTTTCCTAAGTTAGTGTGATGTTGCAGGTGACTACATATAGTAAATGGGTGTAGGGGCCAAGGCTCCCTGTTTGGCAATATGGGCAGCATACTATCCTCACACAGATCTGTCTCTCTTAACTTCTGTTTTACATGTTTTATGGAGGTGGGTAGTAAACAACCTGGTTCTTAATCTCACAAACCCTCTACAAAACAATGAAATAAATTATATATATTACTTTTATTCATCAGGTTAGTTCAACTAGCCATAACCTACTTCAGAGGGGACCTGATGTGGTAATGAATCTGACATGAGTGTAAGAAGCTGGTGTTAGAGTAGAACCCTCAGCTTTCTGAGCTACTTATTGAACTACTATCGCCAATTTATTTAAATAAATACATAAAAAATAAAGCATGCAAGATTATGACTGGTCACCAGCCCAGTTGCTGTTTATATAGAACAAAGAATGCTGTGAATTAGTTTGGACATCTGAAAGCCCATTAGGCAGACTTAACTTGAACCTTTTCTACAAACCCATTCAGTTTTCCTTTTCTTAAGGTAAGACTGTTGTCATTCACATTCACCCAGAACCTTGAAAATGTGAAGTGAAATGACTAACCCCGGGATTCATGAAGCCTGTGCCAGGTGCAGGCTTAGTGTTGGCATTCCAACACCAAATATGGCCGGCAAGCGATCCAGGTACGAGCTGTTTCCACGTGCACTACCTGCATATGCTAAGCCCACACAACTCCCAGCCCCTGTATGCTAATTACCCTATTTGCAGCAGTGTAGCATGCAAATGAAGATATTTAGCAATCCAGGAAGTGGTGCATGTATAGTGTAAGCATGCAGAAATGTAAACCGTAAAAAACGGTTTACATTTTTGCAAACATAAAACTGGAGCCATGACAGCTGACCAAACACATGTATGATATTGTTAATATATGCCAATGGCCAAATATATAGCCATTGGCATAAAAAATGTACAAAATATAAAAAGAACATTTAATTTTTTTTTCGCACTATCTCGAAGTTTAAGTGCAGGGCAGCAGCTCGCAAATGAGATCGCAAGGAAAATAGAAAATTATAGAATAAAGTTGCAATGTAACACATATCATTATTTCCCCATAATAGTCAATGGCAGGCATGTTACACCACACCATGGTGCAAGGGTTGCTAAGGGGCTGTGACAGTATTTTGCACGGTAGCTAGGAATTAGTAGGCAATGCCATGCAAATGAGAGGAGTAATAGTGAATCACAGATTCCCAGCTGGTCTAAGGATGCACCTCACAGTGTAGCGTTATAACACCGAGGTGTGCCCTTGAGATAAAAATGACATCAAGAGAGGGTTGTGTCAACTTTGCTGTAAGCAGATTGGAGCATTGCTAATCCAGTTTTCCCATAGCTAAGCAAAGCTGCAGGAAAGGGGTGTGTTGAACTGGTTCTACCTCACATAAACGAAACACCAGAACACCGACAACGCAATCACCAAAACCACATAACCGACAGTACAAAAACACGAAATTCCACATGCCCGACTACGAAATAACCGACGGTACACAAACACGAAACCTCATACACTTCACACACCACAATCAACAAACAAAACACATTCCTCATCCAAAAACCACATACACAACACAAGCACACCAAAATCCCTACAAACCCACACTAAACCTCACATACACAACTACCTACAACCCTAAGCCAAACCCTAACCCTAAGGTCCGTCACTACCGCACACTTACCTGACCTGCTCCCTAACCCTAACTCACTTATCCCGCCCCTAACCCAAACACAATCACTACCGCACACTTACCTGACCCGCTCCCTAACCCTAACTCACTTATCCCGCCCCTATCCCAAACACAATCACTACCGCACACTTACCTGACCCGCTCCCTAACCCTAACTCACTTAACCCACCCCTATCCACACTTACCTTACTCGCACCCTAACGTCCGTCACTACCGCATACTTACACAGCCTTTTCCCATTTCGGCATCCTCGGCGTCGGTGCTTTCATCCGTCGGGTCGGTCTTCTGCTTGTCGATCTTCTAGGTCCCGTCGCGTCGGTCTTCTGCACTGTCGATCTTCTGGGGCTCGCGATTTCCGTGTTGATGTTCCGGCGTGTCGTTGAAGTGAGGTAGAGCCATTGAACTGGCTATAGCTTTGCTTAGCTGAGAGCACACAAGGTAACCAAGTATGCACGTGAACGGAGATTAAAACACGCTTAAACTCGGTAAATGGGTTTGCGCAGCATGCACTGGAGCTGAAACAGGAAGGATATAGGAAAAAAATAAGGAAATGCTGCAGCAGGGAAATTGGAGTACAAATGACTAATTAACACCTAAGAACCTACAGTGGGCCATTGACAACAGCTAACAAGGCTGCAAACAGCTACCTGCAGAACAAGAAAGGGGACGGCTGTACAGCAAAGAAAACAGTAAAGTGTCGCAGCAGAACAAAGCAGAATTGCATTATATCAGCTACAAAACACATTTTGCAACATATGACTGGGTAGGGAAAGTACAAAACAAGAAAGGTGGCAGGTGGATGCATGCCTGACAATAGGAAGGGATCCAGGTTTAAAAGTGAATTAAAGGCAACAAATTAATCAAGGCAGGCAAGCATAACTCCACACTACAGGCCCCACACTTGCAGTACTCATTGTAAAACCCATAATTAAGATACCCTGCAGCTGGAATTGCTCATACACAGCCAAGGACATCAGCAGCATCCATAGCACAATAGTATAAAGTGTGAAAGCACCTCACACACACTTGTGTTTTCCCATACACTCTGCACCATTGGTGTATACATACAGGGAACTTTTATAGCTTTGATCCACCAGCATGTGTTGGAGACTGAAGGTAGTGTGAAGGATGATGCTGACAACCACCTCAGGCACCAGGAAGGAGAAGAGTGTTCAGACTCAGGGTAACCTACCAGAGGCTACATGATCTGGAGACAGTAGAGCATTACAGGGTGGACACGGACACCCAACAGCAATTTGTGGAGCTGTGCCGGCCACACCTCAGCGCCAGAACAAACAGAGGGGAACCCATCCTAGTGTATACAAAGGTATGTGTAAGCCTGAGAATACTAGCCACAGGTACCTTTCAAAGGCCAACTGGGGATATCATGGGGATCTCACAGGCATCAGCATCCAGGGTACATCACCAGTTCCTGGATGCCATGTTACCACATGCCAATGACCACATATACTTCCTCCAAATGCAGGAGGAGATGGCCAGCAATATGCATCTCTTCCACCATGTGGCAGAATACCCAGAGGTGCTAGGTGCACTAGACTGCACACACATACACATCAAGTCACCACCCAGTGAGCAGGGTAGGCACTACATAAACCACAAGGGATACCCCTTAATCAACTGCCAGGTCATGTGCAATGCCCAGGGCATTATTATGGATGTGTGTGCTGGTAGCTCTGGAAGCTATCACAACTCCCACATCTGGCATGCCTCACAGCTGTATCAGGTATTTGCCAGGGGGGACATCCCAAATGGCCACCTGGTGGGGGATGTTGGCTATGCACTGGAACCGTGAATGAGGACTCCCATCAGAAATGCACATACACCCATGCAAGAATGCCAAAATGAGGCACACGCACAAACCAGAATCATCATAGAGCGTGTGTTTGGGATGCTTAAATCATGGTTCCATTGCTTGAACATATCTGGTGGAGCCTTGCAGTACTCTCCAGGCACATGTGCCCACATCTTCATAGTATGTGCCATGCTACATAATATGATCCTGCGAAAAAAGCTGCATCAGGGACAGAATGGTGAAGGCCCTCACAGCCCACCACCATTACCAAGGTCCCCACAGGCACAGAGGTACTCAGACCATGAACACCCTGAGCCAGCCCCAGTAGGCAGACAGAGGTATGCCCATGCCTTGGCAAGGAGGGAACATATAGCACACACACTGACAGTGTAGGCACCTAGGGACTGACACCTTTCTCCACCTGTACACACAGTAAAAATGGATGGCACACACACAAGACTACCTGTAAATTGTCATGTATAGGCAGTCTACTGTGTGCATCCAACATAGGCAGCCCTCAACTATTGCACACACAACTGCTATTGGCACAAGGTAAGTCAACACCTGAACAGTAAATTAAGCTATCAGCATGTGCTGATACTGAATGTGTAGGTTCATAGGTAGGTACTTGGCTAACTGCCCAAGGGCATTCATAAGCCTAGCCAAAATGTGTCAGCTTTTGCCACCCCATTGATTAATTAACTGTCCCTCTGTGGAGCAGAGCTAATGATGGGATCCCTGGGGTGTTTCTACTGTTCCCCATCCACTCTTCAAGGTTTCTCTTGAAGAGTGTTAGTGAGGGGCTCTGTATAATGCAATTAGGGATGTTGTTCCAAAGCATGAGGAGTTTCTGTGACAGGAATCTGTCCCTCCAGCATGTTCTAGTTATTGTTGTGGCAAGGTTTAGCTCACTACAGCGTGTGGCTCACTGTGACATGGATTCCCATAGGTGGCGCATATCCATTAAGCCTGAGTTGGACATGGCTTTGTTGGCCAGCAGAGATCATCTCTGAGTAAACGAGATGCCACTGAGTAAAGCAGGAGTTTATTCAGTCTGGCTGCATAGGACATATGTTTGAGGCCAATAATCCTCTAGGCGAGGTACGTTCATGGACTTTCCAGCTGCCGGAAGTGACTTCTGAGGTACACCCCAAATGGGTTATCATACTCTATGATGGGACTGATGAGTGACAAGTAATAACCTCAGTATGTCTAGATGCGAACCCTTTAGTAATCAGATGGCCTAGATAGAAGGATGTCCTAACTACTTTGGAGATATGATTGTTAAAGGAGAGATCATTATCTATCTTAGTCCCCAGATCCCCTATTACCTCGTCTGTATTAAGGTGACTGCCACTTATGTGTTAATATGTGGGTGTTTAGTTTTTTTTCAAATGGAATGACCATGCAGTTTGTGGCACTTAGCTTGAGGCCATGACTTTGACACCCTGTGTCAGTCTCTGTGAGGCCCCTTGAAGGATGTCTGTGTCAGCTGGACTGTCAATTATGGCTCCCAGTTTGCAGTCATTGCCAAACATGGTCTGTTGTAGTCCGCCTGTGTTTGCCTGTACCTCTGAGAAGTATATGCCAAACATTAGGGGTCCCAGGACTGAGTCCTGTGGGACACCAGTCGTGACTGGTTAAGAATTGGACCTGGAGGCTGCTAGTCTTACCATGTGGGTTCTGTGTGTAAGCCTGTTGGCAGCCCATCCTGTGATGTATGGGTTCATGTACAGGCTGGTGAATTTATCAATAATACCTGAGTGAGAAATGATGTCAAAAGCCTTGGTGAGGTCCAGTTAGTATGTGTGAACCACCTCACCCCTTATCTAATGCCTTGGTGATTGTCTGTAAGACGTCAAACAGGTTCAGTAGGCATGATCTGCACTCAACCAAGATGACCTGGGTTGGGTCAAGTGTTTGGAGGTTACCAATGTCTTTGTTAATGAGTGCCATGAGGATGCATTCCACAGCTTTGCAGACCAGGCTAGTCAGGCTTATGGGGTAGTAGTTACCATGGTCAGTTGTGTTTCCACCTTTATGGAGTGGAATAACCATTGCTATGTGCCATTGTATGGGCATGTAGCCTGTGTAGAGGCTGAGGTTGAAAAGCTTAATTAGGTGGGGGGGGTTAGTTCATCTTGTAGTGTTTGGAAGACGCAGTCTTTTGATGCTGTGTTTTGCCATTTGAGAGGGCTATTTCCACCTGTGTGTCTCTGATGTCTGGGATACTGTATTTTATGGGTATTGTTGTGGGCTCTTTTGGGGGTGAAGTTTGCACTGAATGTATCTGCAAGGATGTTGGCGATATTAGTAGGTTCAGTATATTTTGTGGTATATTGCACCGGCACAGTGCAAATGTGTGTGTTACCACTTAGATACTTGACATAGCCAAAGAAGGCATTATGGTTATCTTTTGAATCCTTGCCTATTTTCCTGTTGAAGTTAGCACTGGATGATTTCATGAGGG
The DNA here is from genome assembly GCF_019279795.1 of Protopterus annectens. Lineage (NCBI taxonomy): Eukaryota > Metazoa > Chordata > Ceratodontiformes > Protopteridae > Protopterus > Protopterus annectens. The sequence continues at coordinate 720,818,176 of NC_056739.1, forward strand.
ACCTAAGTTTCTTACTAATACTGGTCACGGATGTCTGCCCTTCTTGGGATTTGCTGTTTTTCTGGACTAATGTCCTACTTCTGTTGTATAGCCTGTTTATTGCAGGAGTCCACCAGACTGGTGTCCTTGTCTTGGAGGAGTGAGTCTTCGATTACCAGTGATGGCACAATCTACACATCCTTGTACGTGCTTATAGAGTGCATTTGTAAATCTTTCTGTATCTTGAGCAGTGTTTTCCCTTACCGTGGGGGCTGTGAAACCTCCCACCTCTGTCTTCAGTAGTGTGATGTTAGCTGCAGGAAAGGTTTTCACTGTGGTTCCCCTAGGTGGGGGAGATAGTTCGGTGTGGAAATCATCAGTGAATAGCTCATGGTCAGATCTAATCAGTGACCGGTTTACCTCTACTGTGGTGCACCTGTCACCTATGTTGGTGATTACCACTTCTAGTATGTTTCCACCTCTGGTTAGGGAGTTTACCATCTGATACAGGGCATCTGAGGTGATAAATTTCAGGAAGCGCTGGGCCTGGAAGTGAGCACTCGAGTAAGTTTCCCAGTTAATGGTAGGGTAGTTGAAATCGACCAATACCAGGGTGTTCAGTAGGACTGTCTTGTTTTCCACTGTCTCCAGGTAGGTGGAGTGGTGGTCCGGGGTCATGGAGGGTGATCTGTAGCAGGCCACAGTTTGCATTGCAGTTGTGGCTGAGATTAGCTGCACATGGATGATCTCAGAGGTATCATGCTGCCCCACTAACCTGGAGGTGTAGGTATCCCTGATGAATATGGCTAGACCCCCCCTCCATGTCTGTGTCAGTCCATGTTCTGTGGCCAAAATGTGTGGTATGGGTTGTAGTCCAGTAGTGCTGGTGTGCTCTCAGAAGCCTTAAAACAGGTTTCAGTTACTGCACAGATGTTGACGTTGTCCATACTGAGGAGTGCTGTGAGTGCCTGCATTTTGTGATTACAACTCCTGGCACTGAGTATCATAACCCTCATTGATTTTGCTATTGTGCTGTTTACAGAGGTGGGATTCACCTGTGAGACTTGTCTAAAAAAGGCACCATGGGGGCGCCAATAGTCTTGGCCAGTATTCGAAAGCCTAAGGCTGACACATGCAAGCCGGTATTGTATTGTTGCATGCATGTTTCCCATCTGTGCTTGTTTCTCATATTTCCTGTAGGTAACCTACTGGTAAGCAATAAAAAGCCTTAAACTAATACAAGTGGTCTAGCTTCCGAGATAGGCTTTTGGAGTGATTAAGTATCAGTGTTCTGTATGTTCTTGCTGTACTTAACTGTATTCTAACTACATGGGGATTTTTCACTGTATATTGTGATCTGAAAACTCTGTTTATTCACATATTTCTGTGATGGCCTGCACTTTAGAGGTTCATAGATAGGTAGTAGGCTATCTGCCCAAGGGCATTTAGAAGTATAGCTACAGTATGTTGGCTTTCTCTGCACCATTGATGAAGTAACTGAGCCTCTGTCAAGCATAGCCAATGAAGTGATTCTAGGCAGAGTTGCCGGAAGCTGTTGAAGACTGGGGTGGCAGAGGGTGATAGGGGCACTTAGTGATCTAAAAAGGGCATGTTAACATGAAAAATCAACACCATTCAATTTCCCCAACAGGTCTTGCAGCTATAAAACTGGAGGGGCTCCCCCTCCCCATGGCTGTATGGTTCTGGGACACATGATCCCAGGGGTGTATATTCTGTTATATGCTGAAGAACAAACTCTGTTCTTCAGCATATTCTGTTACGTTTGTGTTTGTGGCTGTGCTTCATTAAACATCTTACTCGTTCCTCTTATTGGTGAGCTCCCAGTGACTTTTTTTCGTTTTGTGGTTTCAATTCACTGGTATCTACTTGGTTTTTGGTGTATATTCTGTTACCCATTCACACATCAAGGTTTCTTTTGAAGTGAGTCAGTGAGGGGCTATGCTTAATGTAGTTAGGAATTTAATTTATAGTCTCTCATTTCATTTGTTATGTTTTCATTTCAAGAGTAAGTGAAGCTCAGTGGGTTTGGGTACCTCCGACCTTTGCTTAGCCTAGCTTACACATAGAAATCATCTAAACAGGAAATAGGCAGAAGCAACGTTAATGTCAATAGTGCAATGGTTACTGCATTTGCATAGTATCTGTGCATTTGTGGTTCAAATCCCAATAAAGTCAGAGATGTTTTTCATGTTAAAAAGTATACCTTAACCACAGCTTGCATATTTAGGTAGTATTCTTCAGTATAATAAACATTTGAAACACTTATATAAACCTATGTATGCCAGAGAGTAAAGTCAACAGAGATTGTAATATTATGTAAGCACATAGTCAGATGTTACTTCACTGAAATGTATATATCCTGAGTAGTTAGCAGATGTGGCCGTGTTTGCGCGCACAGGTTAACTGTTTTTAAATTTTGTTTAACCGTGTTTAACTGCTGCTTTAATGTCACACAAACACTTTTAAACATGCTTACAACTGCTTACATGAGCCTTATTCTGGAGTAAAAAACATCGCAGGTCTTGAACCCTGGACCATACACACCATAGTTATGGGACTTACCACTAAGCCATCTGCGCTGTATACATGTTTCATGGTCTTTAGACTACACCTTTTACTATAAGCATTCCACAGTACTGACCACAAATGGGACAGTCACTTTGTGTGCATATATACAGTACATTGTAATGTACTGTAGTTTGTGAATCAACATATACAAGTCTA